>NC_034010.1:27686651-27687381 GCF_000346465.2 Prunus persica
AAAAAAATAAAAAAAAAATTTAAAAAAAAAAATAAAAAAAACAAAAACCTGAGTATAAGCCGTGGGGGCTATACTATTTTTAATATTAAAAAGGCGGCACGTGTCGACTTTTTAAAAACACCGAGTTCTAGCCGTGCGGCTGTACTATTTTTTGGTCTTAAAAAAAAAAAGGAGCCTCCAGCGATTAGGCGCCACGTGTCCCAAAAAGTATAGCCGCCCGGCTAGACTATTTTTCAAAAAGAAAAATATAGTACAGCCGCACGGCTATACTATGTAAATGTAGTATTTAATAAATAAATTAAAGAAAGAAGGACCCCCCAAGTTGCATTAGCTTGTACTTTATAGATATTAATTTGCTAGTTTAAACATATCCATATTTTTAAAATTTATACTTTTCAAAAAAAAAAAAAACACATGAACACTTCTCCCGACGAAATTTCGTCGGCAAAGATCTATGCCGACAAAATTTGCCGGATTAGGTTTGCCCCGACGAAAATATCTTTGCCGACGAAATTTCGTCGGGAGAGGTCTTAATTTTAAAAAATAAGTATAAACTTAGGATGTTTAGGTTAATTAATTTTTAAACATTTTATTTTTAGTAACTACATAATATATTTGGAGGTTTAATTAGTTGAATTAGCAATTATATTTTAATTATTATTTATTTAATGACTGATTATGATTAAATATTTTAATTAACTTCATGAATTATATTACTTAATGAATAGTA
>NC_034010.1:27697381-27965517 GCF_000346465.2 Prunus persica
ACTGAGTATAGCCGTTCGGCTATACGATTTATAATATAAAAAGGAGGACCACAACGTTTAGGCGCCACGTGTCAGTTTTTAAAATAAAAAAAATAAAAAACGGAGTATCGCCGTGCGGCTATACTATTTTTAATATAAAAAGGTGGACCCCAACGTTCAGGCGCCACGTGTCCACTAAACACAGAGTATAGCCGTGCGGCTGTACTTTTTTTACTTTTAAAAAAAGGAGCCTCCAGCGGTTTTTTCAAAGAGAAAAATATAGTACAGCCGCACGGCTATACTACGTAGAATTTAATTATTTTGTGGACTTTTTCTATAATTTTTTTAATACTAATTAATAATTACTATTTAAAGTAATTCAAAAAGGCTAAGATGTTACTCAATTACATGTATTGGATTAAAGAAGTGGACCAAAAAACTAAAGCAAAGAAAGTAATTATATGTTTATTAAAAAGGATTAAATTTATTTATTTATTTTTAAAGAAAAAGCATTACAAATACGTACAAACATGTACAATACGACTATTGTACGTTTCCTTTTTAAAAAAAGGAGATGCGTATAGAACACGAATGTATTATTAGAAACTACGTACGTACACACATACACACACACACACATATGTATATATATATATTACGACTAATTAAAGTAATTAAAAAAGAATAAGGTATTACTTAATTACATATATTAAATGAAGGAAGTTGGCCAAAAGAAAAAGTAAAGAAACTAATTTTATATTTTAGAATTTTATACTTTAAAAAAAAAAAAAACACATGAACACTTCTCCCGACGAAATTTCGTCGGCAAAGATCTATGCCGACAAAATTTGCCGGATTAGGTTTCCCCCGACGAAAATATCTTTGCCGACGAAATTTCGTCGGGAGAGGTCTTACTTTTAAAAAATAAATATAAACTTAGGATGTTTAGGTTAATTAATTTTTAAAAATTTTGTTTTTATTAACTACATAATATATTTGGAGATTTAAATAGTTGAATTAGCAATTATATTTTAATTATTATTTATTTAATGACTGATTATGATTAAATATTTTCATTAACTTCATGAATTATATTACTTAATGAATAGTAATTCAATTTCTCTTTTTCTTTTTCTCCTTTAATATTCACTAAGTTAATTACTAATCAAAGTAATTAAAAAAGTGAAATACATACTATGCTACTTAAAGGGTGTAGCCAAACTTTTCATAAAAATTTAAAATTTTAAAAAAAATAATAATAATTTAAAAACCAGAGTATAGGCGTGCGGCTATACTATTTTTAATATAAAAACGGAGGACCACAACGTTTAGGCGCCACGTGTCAACTTTTTTATTAAAAAAATAAAAAACTGAGTATAGCCGTTCGGCTATACAATTGTTAATATAAAAAGGCGGACCACAACGTTTAGGCGCCACGTGTCAGTTTTTTAAATTAAAAAAATAAAAAAGGAGTATAGCCGTCCGGCTATACTATTTTTAATATAAAAAGGTGGACCCCAACGTTCAGGCGCCACGTGTCCACTAAACACAGCGTATAGCCGTGCGGCTGTACTGTTTTTGGTTTTAAAAAAAGGAGCCTCCAGCGGTTTTTTCAAAGAGAAAAATATAGTACAGCCGCACGGCTATACTACGTAAATAGAATTTAATTATTTTGTGGACTTTTTCTATAATTTTTTTAATACTAATTAATAATTACTAATTAAAGTAATTCAAAAAGGCTAAGATGTTACTCAATTACATGTATTGGATTAAAGAAGTGGACCAAAAAACTAAAGCAAAGAAAGTAATTATATGTTTCTTAAAAAGGATTAAATTTATTTATTTTTTTTAAAGAAAAAGCATTGCAAATATGTACAAACATGTACAATGCGACTATTGTACGTTTCCTTTTTAAAAAAAGGAGATGCGTATAGAACACGAATGTATTATTAGAAACTACGTACGTACACACATACACACACACACATATGTATATATATATATATTACGACTAATTAAAGTAATTAAAAAAGAATAAGGTATTACTTAATTACATATATTAAATGAAGGAAGTTGGCCAAAAGAAAAAGTAAAGAAACTAATTTTATATTTTAAAATTTTATACTTTAAAAAAAAAAAAACACATGAACACTTCTCCCGACGAAATTTCGTCGGCAAAGATTTATGCCGACAAAATTTGCCAGATAAGGTTTTCCCCGACGAAAATATCTTTGCCGACGACATTTCGTCGGGAGAGGTCTTACTTTTAAAAAATAAATATAAACTTAGGATGTTTAGGTTAATTAATTTTTAAAAATTTTGTTTTTATTAACTACATAATATATTTGGAGATTTAATTAGTTGAATTAACAATTATATTTTAATTATTATTTATTTAATGACTGATTATGATTAAATATTTTCATTAACTTCATGAATTATATTACTTAATGAATAGTAATTCAATTTCTCTTTTCCTTTTTCTCCTTTAATATTCACTAAGTTAATTACAAATCAAAGTAATTAAAAAAGTGAAATACATACTATGCTACTTAAAGGGTGTAGCCAAACTTTTCATAAAAATTTTAAATTTTAAAAATAATAATAATAATTTAAAAACCAGAGTATAGGCGTGCGGCTATACTATTTTTAATATAAAAACGGAGGACCACAACGTTTAGGCGCCACGTGTCAACTTTTTTATTAAAAAAAATAAAAAACTGAGTATAGCCGTTCGGCTATACAATTTTTAATATAAAAAGGAGGACCACAACGTTTAGGCGCCACGTGTCAGTTTTTTAAATTAAAAAAATAAAAAACGGAGTATAGCCGTGCGGCGATACTATTTTTAATATAAAAAGGAGGACCAAAACGTTTAGGCGCCACGTGTCAGTTTTTTAAATTAAAAAAATAAAAAACGGAGTATAGCCGTGCGGCTATACTATTTTAAATATAAAAAGGTGGACCCCAACGTTCAGGCGCCACGTGTCCACTAAACACAGAGTATAGCCGTGCGGCTGTACGTTTTTTGGTTTTAAAAAAAGAGCCTCCGGCGGTTTTTTCAAAGAGAAAAATATAGTACAGCCGCACGGCTATACTATGTAAATAGAATTTAATTATTTTGCGGACTTTTTCTATAATTTTTTTAATACTAATTAATAATTACTAATTAAAGTAATTCAAAAAGGCTAAGATGTTACTCAATTACATGTATTGGATTAAAGAAGTGGACCAAAAAACTAAAGCAAAGAAAGTAATTATATGTTTATTAAAAAGGATTAAATTTTTTTTTTTTTAAAAGAAAAAGCATTACAAATACGTACAAACATGTACAATACGACTATTGTACGTTTGCTTTTTAAAAAAAGGAGATGCGTATAGAACACGAATGTATTATTAGAAACTACGTACGTACACACATACACACACACACACACACACACATGTATATATATATATATATTACGACTAATTAAAGTAATTAAAAAAGAATAAGATATTACTTAATTACATATATTAAATGAAGGAAGTTGGCCAAAAGAAAAAGTAAAGAAACTAATTTTATATTTTAAAATTTTATACTTTTCAAAAAAAATAAAAATACATGAACACTTCTCCCGACGACATTTCGTCGGCAAAGATCTGTGCCGACAAAATTTGCCGGATTAGGTTTCCCCCGACGAAAATATCTTTGCCGACGACATTTCGTCGGGAGAGGTCTTACTTTTAAAAAATAAATATAAACTTAGGATGTTTAGGTTAATTAATTTTTAAAAATTTTGTTTTTATTAACTACATAATATATTTGGAGATTTAATTAGTTGAATTAGCAATTATATTTTAATTATTATTTATTTAATGACTGATTATGATTAAATATTTTAATTAACTTCATGAATTATATTACTTAATGAATAGTAATTCAATTTCTCTTTTTCTTTTTCTCCTTTAATATTCACTAAGTTAATTACTAATCAAAGTAATTAAAAAAGTGAAATACATACTATGCTACTTAAAGGGTGTAGCCAAAATTTTCATCAAAATTTAAATTTTTTTAAAAAATAATAATAATTTAAAAAATAGAGTATGGCCGTGCGGCTATACTATTTTTAATCTAAATTCTTATTGTTGCTCAAAATCTGTGAAAAATGTCTTGGATTTGGAGTGCGGTGGTATGAAGCACACAACGATTGTGTTGAACAATGGTTCTGGAATCTTATTCTGATCGGAAATAAACCCATTTTCCTTACTTATTTTATCCTTGATTTGTCCGACATTGGAATTGTACGAGGCTGGAAATGAGGCCGGGTGAAGAAACAGAGACTCAAAGGCCCCCATTACATGTAATAAAGGATTTCCTTAATCATATGGTCTTTTCTTGGGCCTATTGGGCTCATTTCATACATTTTGAAGGTCATAAATGATGATTTTTGGCCCAAATAGAACCCACATTGATCATACGCTTCAAATAACTCAAAAATAATAAAATGCACCTAACACTAAAAAGTAACACAATTGTTTCTCTTTCATCAAAAACAAAAAACAAAAAAACCACAATTGTTTCTTAAGCTTTGCTACAAACAACATAGTAAATGTGACAACTTTTTACACATACATATAGAAACAAAGTGTGGAAATTTGGATATCATTATGAATTGCTCCTCAAATAGAATTTAAAAACCAAACACGACATAGTTAATAGCTACATCAATTAACCCACAAGATTACCAATAAATTCTAAAGCCAATATGCATATGAGATGTTATGTTCACCACCAAGTTATGTGACATATTGATCAATTGGGCAGCTCCTTCATTTTTAAGTGCAACAGAAAGTTAATTTGCTGATAAAAACAAAACAATATTAACCAACTCTCTCTCCTGCCTCTAGGGTGGGAGTAGAGTAGAGTAGGGGACCACTCCAATATGAAAAGGACACGTGACCTCCAAGTTATTTCCTTCCCACGCCACAGTCCACTGCTAAATCGGTTTCCGGTCATAACAATTTTCGCTCCAAAGTCTCCCTTTTTCTAATTTCACTCTCAAAAAAAGTTAATCTTTTTAGAACGACCAACTATTAAATGCTAGAACATTATTGTTCCCTACGCTCGTCCAAAATGCGCGTCCGAAGCGACATGCGTCCATGCAAAATCGGCATGTACCAGCTGAAGGGCAAAATGGTCCTGAGAAATTTTGTAATAAAAAATTTTAAAATGCGATTTTTTTCAAATGAACAAAAATGCGAGAAAACATATATATATATATATATATATATATATTCCTATCCGTGCAAAATAATATTTTGTTATTTTCTGTTATGCCGTTTTGGTCTATATATATATAGTGCTTGCGGTGTAGTGTGTGTTGTGTGTGTTTTGGTTGAGAGGGAGAGAGAGAGAGAGAGAGAGAGAGGGTGGTGACTGATGAGTGTACGTGGGTTTATATGTAAGTGGTGACTCTGGGTCTTTCTCATTTCTCAGAAGATGATGAAGTACTTGGAAAAGAAGCAAGAGCAAAATAAGGCACCAAGCCCTTGTTTGCCCAGACATGCTCTGCCCACAACTGCCACTCCATCGCCCATCTGTTTGCTACTAGGTACACTACCTTTTTGATCTTCTTCTTCTTCCCTGCTTCTGATTCGTTTTTGGACCATTATCTGCAACTGTTTGATTCATTTTGTGCATTTTTATGGGTTTTGCAGAGGCAATAGACCACATTAAAGTGGGCTCTTATTATGAAATCAACCACTCTAAGCTCCCTCCCAGAACCACCCCAGAACAGCTCAAGGCGGTTCGGGTCGTCATGGTACTCGCCTTCACCAAAACCCACAAATAGTTTTCCCTATTCTTGTTTCTTTTTCAGATTTGATTTTGATTTCATATGGGTTTTAAGTTTCGGGTCCATTTGTGTATGCAGGTGAGTGAGAAGGGTGCGCTCAAAGTGGCTTTGAGGTTCCCAAGCATTCACTCTCTCCACACTCACATCACCGAAGGAGGCTACGCAAAACCATTGGCCAAGCAGATTCCAGCGCTTAACGAGAAGTACGTGATGCCAGCAGAAATGGCTTCAGAGGTGCTTTACCGGAGAATCCCACCTCAGGAAATTGCAGATCGGAGCAACATTTGGAGCTTCTGGGCTGCTACACCCTCTGCGACAAATTACCAGAGAATAAGCTCTTCACCGAGCCCAGCAGTCAGCGGTGAGGTCATGAACAGGAGTGTGGTTTCCAAAAAGGGTCCATGCTGGTCGGAGCTAAAGTTCACTGGGATGGTGACGTGGGGTAAGCGCCGGCAGGTTCGGTACATGCGCAGGCACGAGCCTTCACCGAGCTCTAGTACTGACGAAGAAGAAGAGACAGGGGAGGAGCTAACAGAGCTAGAGGAAAATGGTGATGATTTCTATGTGGATGATGAGAACGCAATAACTGTGATAGAGGAAGATGATGATATTGAAGAAGAAGAAGAAGATGTGAAAACAGAGGACGAGGCTCCTCCTGTTGTGCCCTGGAAGATGAACCTTAGGAGTAGGAAGAGGAAGAGCCAAGATCACCATAGAAAGCCCAAGAAAACCACAAATAAATCCAAATCTATAACAAAACGTCAAAAGCAGAATCAAGTTGTAGCAGTTCCCGATCGGAGTAACAAGAAATTGGTAAAACAAACAGTGGCAAGATGGTCTGCAGGGAGGTGAGGACTCTGTTCTTAATTAGTTATATTAGTTATTTTGATCTTTGTTTAAGAAGTTGGGTTTTGTTAATATGTGTTCATGCTTTGATTTGGGTTTAAGGTACAAGGCTGCAGAAGAAAACATGCTGAGGGTGATGAAGGCCAAGGGTGCTAAATTTGGGAGCCCAATACTGAGGCCAGCGCTGAGGTCTGAGGCAAGGAAGCTGATTGGGGATACGGGTTTGTTGGACCATTTGCTCAAACACATGGCGGGCAAGGTGGCGCCAGGTGGAGCCGAGAGGTTTAGACGGCGCCACAATGCAGATGGAGCCATGGAGTATTGGCTGGAGAGTGCTGATCTGTTTGATATCAGAAAAGAAGCTGGGGTTCAAGACCCTTATTGGACCCCACCACCTGGGTGGGGGCCTGGTGATAATCC
Source organism: Prunus persica (assembly GCF_000346465.2). Taxonomy (NCBI): domain Eukaryota; kingdom Viridiplantae; phylum Streptophyta; class Magnoliopsida; order Rosales; family Rosaceae; genus Prunus; species Prunus persica. The sequence goes on from NC_034010.1 coordinate 27,704,464, forward strand.
CACTCGAGACCCCATTTGTACCAGAGAGATTCATGAGCTCAAGGAAGAGATAACCAAGATAAAAAGGTGAACAATAAACCCTGTTAATGTAATTCATCTTTGATGTCCTCTGTGTTTAATGTATAATGTGTATGTGAGTTCCTTAATCTAGCTCTCTGCTTTTTCTTTTTTTTTTCTTCTGGCAAATTAATCTAGCTCTCTGTTTAAGTTGGTGGTTGTATGTGTTTGTGACATTTCTTGCTGTATATACAGGGTGCTGCATGTGTCCAAGAATAAAGAGGATAATCTAGCTTTAGTGACCACGTCAAATTCTTGTTTGACAAGTCTTGACTGGGAACATGATGGTTCATTGATCCACCAAAAGGTGAACCAACAAATTTGGACATTTCAATTTAGTTCGTTCATGTTGATTATGGCTGTTTTAATTAACTGCTACTAATTGTTCGATGGGATTTTGCAGGAGTATGCAGTACTGCTAACAATGCAGCAAAATAAGATTAGAGAACAACTTATGGAAATGTCTCAATCTCTGTCTCGAATGGAGGTACACCAGATCATGATATTAATTAATTATCCCCTTATATCTTAATCGCACACTTAATGTGATCTAAACATAAAATTAATTACTTTTTTACTGCCTTCAGTATATTGGTCACTTTCAATTATTCATCAACTTTGGCTGCTTTAAATATAATATTATGTTCAAAAAGTTTGGACCTTTTAATTTTTATTAACTTGTTTCATGGTTCAACTTGATTATGGCTGCTTTAAATAATATTAAGTGCTACTAATTGTCGTTTGTTGGGATTTTGCAGGAGGAGCATGCAGAGCAAATCGTTAAGAAAACTAAGATGGAAGAACAACTAATGGATGTTTCTCAATCTTTGTCTGAAATGAAGGTAGGATGATATAAATTGGCCCCCTGGTTATCTTAATTTGATATGTCTTAAGTTCATTAAATGTGATATGAATATATAATTAATCACTTCTTACTGCCTTCCAGTATAATGATCATTTTCATGTCCAATTATTCATTTACACAATAAAATTGGTCTCTTTCATGTTAATTTAGTATGCAGTAAAAGCATATATGCATATTATAGCATTTGATGGATATGGAGGTTTAAATATTAATGCAGGAACAAATTGGAATGCTGAAATCAAGCAGGGAAGAACCACTAATTATCTCAGATGCACCACCGCCACCAGATACTGATCAAAGAGCAGCGACAAAATCAAAGGGTGGGGAGCAAGAAGAAGAAGAAGATAAGCTTGAAGGAGGAGACAATAATGCAGCAGCCACAGCAACTCACGAGGACAAGGCAGCCAAAATACAGAGACTGAGGAGTGGTTTCAGGATATGCAGGCCACAAGGGTCCTTTCTGTGGCCAAACATGGGCATCTCTACCCCACCCTCAGCCTCCTCATCCTCAGCCACCCACCTCATCCCTATACCTCCTCAGCCTCAGCCTGGGTCTCCTGTCAAGCCTGTAGCTGAGAGGCGCCCAGTCAAGACTGCCACTTTATGCAATGTGAGCTATAAACCCTCTGCCTCTCCTCCTATTTTTCTTCCACCTGGGCCCCCCTCCAAGTCCAAGAGAAGTGTCACCGTCACCAACACCCTCCTCATCAACCTTAATGAGCTCCCCAACCCTAACCCTAATAGCCTCCAAAACGCCTCTGAAACTAGCACTGCATTGTCTGGGACCCTCACCTACCAGAGAAGACACCATCATCAGCAATATCCACATGTGAGTACTAAGATGTCTCAGCCCTTGTTGTGAATTATTAATTTCCTCTGTTTTTTTTGTTTTCAATTTTTTATTTATATATAGTGCTAATAATTAAGAAGAAAATTAATTACCCCCTTTTCATTTAATGCGTGTGTCTGCAAACAGATGTTGAAGGCTAAGACAGAGGACGGGGAAGATGGAAATGCAAGCAATGAGTCTTCTAAGCAGCAGCAGCATGATGAGCCGACAAGGTGGTGCTCTTCTTCATCTCCTTCCACTACTGCCAAATGGATGGGACATAAATGGTGACTTGCTACCGCAACTCCTAACCCTTTTGTGGACAACTCTACCAAGGGTTGATTCAACTAGGTCGTTTCATTAATCTTCAGTGGAATGGAAGCTCTATATATATAGATATTATAATAATAGGAAAATATGATTAGGAACTTTACATCAATATTGGGGGGGTTTACTGGATTTTTGTCTAAAATAGCCATTTTTGTACTGGGGCGGGCACATACGTGTGGTTATTGTGGAAAAAAATATATTAATATATCTTATTTTATATATAAAGAAATGATATATCATATGGTCTTTAATTTGGTGAATTTTGGTCGTGCATGTTGTTGGTGGTTCATATGGTAATACCCTTATTTGATTGATATCATGCAGACATAACATAAAGTATAAAGAAAAATAAATTACGTCTATCCATATGGTAACATCCTTTTAAATTAATGACTATAGTAGGGACCAAAAAGGCCCGAGGACCCCACTCTCTAAAGTTTGTCTTTTGGTCATATTCTCTCTAAAGTTTAGGAATTGAAAACTTGTTCCTCTCTCTCTAAAAGTTTTGCTTTTTGGCGAGTTTGATTTATAAAGGAAATAGGCTCAGGAAAGATTGAAAACTTGTTCTTTTCTTTATGAAAGATTGAAAACTTGTTCCTTTCTTTATGAAACAACAGAAGTGTAGGACTTCAACATAAAAGAAAAAGAAAGAAAAAACAGGTGTAAAGGAGCTTTATAAAGGCACAGCCGGCCCACATACATCCTAAATGATGTTCAATTCTTATTACAGTATATGTGTTTTGGTAATCTCATTCTCAGTACACTTAAGAGCTATGGAATCTAAAACAAATCAAATCCTAAAGCCTTGCATATCCACCATTTGAGCCGTGGATGCCAATTTCTTGAAAATTGACACAAAGGGAGAGTGCGGCTGTGAACCTCTCAATATCGTCTCTTGTGTGCGTTGCGCTCAATGTCACGCGTAGCCTGTTAAAAAAGTATCAAGAAAAAGATGTAAAGTACACAAAGAAACAACAATAATTTCAACCTATCCATTGTGGAGGGGAACTAAAGTATAGACCCACATTTTTCCCAAGTGTAACAAGTTAGATTTCAATTTCCAAACTTTGTTACATGCATTTTGGACTTATTTTCACTATGACCAATCATTTTTTTATATAATAGGTCGTGTCAATTAACCTTTCGACCTCATGAATACAAGCTAGATGGTAGATTTAACTCAACAGGACTGAATCAGGTCAAATAGCAAAGCATCATAATACAAAATGAACAAGATGAGCACAACCCAAACTTGTAAATATACTGTAGCAGAAATGAAGACTTGTCACAGACCTGCATGAGTTGGGTGGCACTGTTGGGGGTCTAATTGCAGTCACATGGAAACCAGATTTCAACAAACTCCTGTTCATTGATGATAAACAAAGTTAGATACAGTTGTAGAATGATCTCCAAATCACACAAACAGATAGAGAGGGAAACAAAACTGGCTTGCTTGCAGAGCCTTCTCTTCGCTCCCTACGATAAGAGATATTATGGGACTATTTATGGGGATTCCAGTGAGAACACGAAAGTCTTGCACCCGATTCCAAATTTCCCTTCTACGCCATGTTTCCTTTCTTGCCACAATAAGAGAAGCTGCATAGTTATATTTGTATTGTTAACAAAGGGAATAACTTCAATAAATATAAGAAAATAAATGCTATAATCATGGCATGTGAATAATGCAAGATAAATTACAGCCACAGTAATGTAGAAGACTGCTCAATATTATGATATTGTTCCATTCCGTTATGTGAACAATCATACATGGGGCTTACAATACAAGCTTGAGGCAAGCTCGAGCTCGGCTCCTGAACTTGGCTCATTTGAGTGATTATTATATATGTTGGCTCTAAAAACCCATAATTTGATCACATTCAGAACTGGGCTTCTCTCCTAAACCATGAATTCATCTGATACTTCCTACAAGATCTACATTCTTTCCTATTACCACTCAGCAAGACTGCCAGTCCTTGCATGCCAACCATTTATAATCAGTGTAAAAGAAGCTTCTGTATTAAAAAGTATCACATATTTAAAAGGGATTTTATTCAACTAAAGCACCTGTAACAAACACAATTATATATTACCACGGGCAGCAGCAACAATTGGTATCGGCGTAGCAGTTGAAAATATAAAAGACCGACCCCTTGATTGTATGAGTTGCTTCCACCTTTTGCTGTTTATATAGAAAGAACCCATTACAAAGAAGGAAATGGAACACAAAAGAACCCATTACTTCAACACCTAAAGTATTAAGTTTTAAAACCAACAGCCACAGTTTCCCTCCTTATTTAGCATAGTTCAGAGAAACATAGTAACTCAGGAATAGTGCACAGCGTTTTCATTTCATATTTGCTACAACTACTATAAACCGAACATTTACAAATTACAAAATCTGTTATCGTTACTAAGCAAAAAGATAGCATGAATACTTGCCTGCATGCTATGAATCCGCCATGGCAACCTGCAGCCTTACTCAAAGTCCCAACACATATGTCAACATCTCTTTCACAATTGTATTGCTCTGCCACTCCGCCACCATTTTTTCCACAAACAAATGTTCCATGAGCCTGAGTCAAAGAGAATATTTTCTTTTTATGACTAATACCTTATGCACACATCAAAAGAAAACGAAAAAAATAGACCAACTTTTTCCTGTACGATAGACATATTTAATCAATAAGGACAAGTTGATTTTTGTGTGTAACTGGAGAATTCATTCATAATATAATTAAGACAATCATTGATGCGTGTACAAGATTAACCTTAAAAAGGTTTCACAAGTTTTTACTGCGGAATAACTCAAGAGGACTTACATCATCAATAACTAACAGAAAGCCATGCTCTTTGCGTAGCTTCACAAGCTCAATCATTGGTGCAAAGTCTCCGTCCATACTAAACAAGCTGTAGTGAAAGACAAAAACAATTCATAAGAAATATAACAAATAAAATCAATAGGAACACTTTTTATGAATGTGAATTTGATTCCAACTGAAATGATGGTACAGAAAGTAGCACTTGCCTATCAGTCACGACAACTTTCTTCCTCATTGTGCAACTTGATCTGCCACAACACAAAATGCATTTCTAAGCTATGGACAGAAGGAAGTACATATCCAATAAGAAGAGTCACACAAATTCAAAACAAAAGTTTAAGACCTACAACAATGCATTAAGGTGAGTCATGTCGCAATGTCTATAGATGAATATCTCTACAGATTTTTGTCGTTCAGCAAGACGAATACCATCGATTATTGACGCATGGTTCAGTGCATCAGAAAAAATGGCAATTTTTTCATTAGTTAAAGGAGTTTTTCCAGCAGCCAAGAGAGAGCCAACATTTCCCAAAGCTACCATCAAGGCCATATTGGCTGCAAATCCTGTGGGACAAAGAAGGCAATCCTAGGGGATAAATTTGAAACAAGATTGCATCAGTTTTCACTTTTGAGCTAAAAAGCCTAAAAATGTATTTCAATAAACCAGACATAAAGTTAAAAACAACAGAATCAAAGGCTTTAGACCTCCAAAAAAACCACACAATTAAACTTCGTCTAGAAATGAAAAAGGAAATGATGTTCATTGACTGGGAAAGCATGTATATGTTTCTGACAGTTAAAGCGAGCATAGTCTAAATGCAAGTTTCTACCAAATGACCCTTGACACCACGGGCTATGGCCAATAAACAAGAAGAAGAGAATGGATGACAAAGTTCAAATAAAGAAGTTAAATCAGCAGAGTATAATGTATAAACAGAGCAGCTCATACCTCTTTCTTCTTTAATTCTGCAATGCATGACTCGAGTCGCCTATGGTAATCGGTATATCCGCAGATTAAAGCAGAGCCCCTGGGGCCCATCCCATGTTCTAGGGCTGCCTGATTGAATTTAAATCCTTATTATTACATGGTAACTTAAAGATGCAATCTTTACAAAAGTTGTGCAAAAAAGACAACCTTGGAAGCAGCTTTTCCAATGGTAGGATGTGAGCTCAGGCCCAAATAGTCATTCCCAGAGAATAGTAGCAGCTTTCTGAACTTATGGGTACCTTCCTCATCTCCTATGAATTCCATAAACGTAATGTAAGTTCAAAACAGAGAAAATTCCACAAAAAGCAAATTGGAAAATAGTTGTTGAATTGAACCGTACCGGAACTGGGAATGTCGTGGAGCCATTTCTGGAACGTGGGTTCAGGAATGTGGACCTCCACAGAGGATCGGTCCCACGGCTGCATTTCATCGAACACATGGAATTCACCATCGACGGGGTTTTGGGCTTCTTGGATTGGTCCATTTTGGAGGTAAATGGGTCTGAGAGAACGAAGGAGTTGAAGGTGTTCAAGTTTCTGAAGAGCCTCTTCGACCCCATTATCCCACGACCTCAACATCTCAATGCAGCTCAACTTCTGCAATTTGCATAGCACAGAGAGAAGAAGCCGCCGGGGGTAGTTGGACTGTTGGAGCGTAACGCCTTGAGCAGAGTTAAAAATTCGGAAGAAGCACGGTTAACCACGTATGTCCTCAACTGCAAAAGGACCAATTGGCCATTTGGGAATAGTTTCGAATGAGAAAAGACAAGACACGTTGGGGTCAATTCGCGAATAAAGATAAATATGCAATGCCGTTTTTACCCTGCTAGATTACAGTACCATTAAGGCCATTATTGATTTTTCACATCTCGTTTGTGTTTTTTTTTTCTTTATTTTAATTTTTCATGTTTGGAATATATATGTATTTTTTTTTCTTACAAATATTCATAAACGATCTGAAAAGACAAATTTCACAGAAATCACTCTTAGACTCTACGAGGTTGTTTGGTATGGCAGACTATTATGGACTAGACTAAATTCTGAGACTGTTTTGGATTAGTTCGGATTGACCTAAACTGGATTAAGTATTGACCTATGTTTAGTGCTGTGTCGAACTAAGAAGCTGGATTGTAAAAATAGTGAAAATCTATGTTTGGTGTTGTGTCGAACTAAAAAATAATTATTTAAATATTTAAATATTTAAATATAATAATTTTTAGATAATTAAATATAATTTAATAAGATCTTAAAACTATGAATATACTTTCTAGATACCAAATTTACATGTAAATGTCAAAGTCAAAATTTCTCCAAAAAATCGTAACAAATCAACGAAGAAAGCATTCCAAAAATGCCATCAAGCCCATTCATAGCAATTTGGACCATGAAATTAAATTTGGCACCATGAGATACATGAAAAATTCAGAAATTTGGTCTTGCATCTATTTATTACAAAACAGGGGACAAGTTATCTAATAGATAAGTTAGACTACTCAACACAACTGCAAACAAGACTAAAATTTGGCATGTTTAGGTGCCAAACCAATGACTAGGCATGTCATTAGTCCTCCAATGAAGCAACTCTTGAGAAACTCATCGCTACCTTTGTCTCGAATGCCCATGTGGTAGCCCAAATCAAAATCAAGAATTGCATTACCACCCCATTGCATAACCCAATTGAGTGCCACATTTTAGCGAACAGTTGGAGTGCATGTTGTGCTATGGACTCTTGCACAACACCAGAAGCATTAAGCCCCCAAACCCAATTCTTCAAAGATTGAAACCAGTTAATCTTATGAACAAAACCAATAGACTCTGACCTAGCAATAATGGCAACAAAATAAGACAAAGAAACAAGCAAACCTTTCGTGCATTTGGGTTCAGGAATCTGCGATGTCGCTGATATCCACGATTGAAAAACCACAAAGCCCACTTCAAGTACAAACAGATTTGTTCAATTGGTTGATGACCATGCTGTTCACAACATTCATAGGCTCTATAATTTCAGGTGGCCTGAAAGCATCATCAGAAACAAGACCCACATGGATGGCGCCCTCAGAATGGAGAAATATTTCAATTGCTTATCACTCCTGCAATCAAATCCGTCGTGAAGGTCAATGGCAGAATTGTGTGGCAGAGTCGATACACGCTGCACCAAGATATCACGACTCAGGTGAAGAAGAAGAAGAAACTGGTTTGCGTTGTGTCGGACTCGCTTGTTCTGTTCAGCGAGAGCACTATTTTGCGAACCAATTTTCTACGCCACTCTATTAGAAAGGCGAGCGAGCCGTTTTTTTTCCGTGGGACTATATAGTCTCATTTAAGTTAATCCATTCTCAAACCAAACATGAGTTTTAAGTATTATTTTGTCCAGTCGAATCTAGTGAAGCCTATCAAACATGTTTATCACTCATTTGAATTGATATAATTGACTATATGCATGCGTGTGTGTATATATATATATATATATATATATATAATTGACTATTTGCAAAGTTTCATAAAACAATATGTAAAGATAGATTTGACAGCGATCACTCTTGGACAGGAAATAAATAAAATGATATTATATTTAGTTGATGTCTCTAGTATTATTATTCTTAGGGTACATTAATTGATTCTTATTAGAGTTATCAACTTTTGGTATCCAAACCAATCAAATCCTAAAGCCTTGCACAACCGTTTGAGCCATGGATGCAAATTTCTTGAAAATTCACACAGCGAGAGAGTACAGTAGTGATCTTCTTAATGTCATCTCTTGTGTGTGTTGCGTTCAGTGTCACTCATAGCCTACATGGCCAAAGAAAATTACAAATATAGATATAAGAATGTACACAAACAAACAACATATTACTATCGTATATAGACCTTCATTTTCCTAAGTTTAATGACTTAGGTTTCAATTTCCCAAGGTACAATCCAAACTTGTAAATATTGCTATAGCAGAAAGGGGAATTGTGAGGAAAGATTGAACGCAAAAACCTACATGAGTTGGGTGGCACTATTTGGGGTATGATACCAATTACAAACCAGGGAATGAAAAAACACAAAAATATGGGTTTATTATGTAACAAAACAGAGGAGAAAGAGACAACACCACCAAAGAAGAGCTTAATTACAAGTGTAAGAACAATTAGCCACACAGCTAAACTCAAGTTTTATTACATAATTTACCACTTCAGTACAAAAACATAAACATAAACATAAACATTGCTGTTAACTGTATCACAGCTTTTGCTATAACAGTACATTAACCTTAACAAGTTTGAATATACAAGAATGGAAGTTCATTGCTGGATGTTTTCTGATCTTCTCTCCAATTGGTAAGAAATTTATGGTCTCATTGACATGTGAGAAAACTTTCTGCCACTGAACAAGTGAGTGCACAACACATGATCCAAATTGTTCCGGCACGAATCTATGCAGAACGCAATCCACTTTTGTTTGTCTGAACCTGGTGAAAAATGAAAGTGTTAGAAAGTTTGTTCATTAATCTGACTTATAAGTCCACTGCAAAAAGATGAAAGATGAAGATGAAGATGAACCTGGTGCCTGCAAATTAGACCATTATAACTTTAAAATAGAAGGAACATGCTGGACTTTGTGAGAGTCTTCGCCTTGCAGCCTATCGAGGAAATTTCTTGGCATCTCTTTGAACACTAACTCACGGAGAGTAGTTGCATACTTTATCTCTTCCGGGAGCATCCGTAATCGCCCGCAACCGACAATTTGTAAACTCCTAATCTTTGGCATTGCACTTTCTTCACCTTCTAACGCTTCCAAAAATTCCAAAAATTCAAGCTCTAGAAACTCAAGTTGAGGAAAGCCATTGGGTGAAAATTTCAGTTTCTTTCCAAGGAAAGAAGAACTTTTTAGTCTGAGAACAAATAGATAAGGCAGCTTCTCAAGTATCTCCATAGGATTTTTGTCAAGACGGGAATGATACAAGGTTAACTGGTTGAGATTTGGTGGGAATTCATGTGGCTCAGGCAGCTTTATTATCCCACCGCTCAGATGCAACTTAATGACATAGCGAAGAGAAGAGAGTTGAGAGAGTGATGGAAACACAACATCAGCAGACTTCAACGACAAGGAGTGGAGGCTTACAAGCTTGGCTAAGGAATTGAAAATTCTTACTCTGTTTGCAGTGAAGCTTCCTTTCAATCCCAACTTTCGGAGACTGATTAAATTGGCGGGGCTGGTTTCATTCCAACTACCAATATGCATGTCTGATAGAGTCTGGAGATTTTGGAGGGTGTCAATTCGCAACTTGCCAGCAAGAAGCCGTGCATGCATGTAAAAGTGGCGTAGGCTTTTCATCTTCCATAACACATCAGGGATCTTCCCAAGACTGAAATTTTCGGCAATATCAAGAGTCTGCAGGTTAGACAAACAACCTATTTCTTCTGGAAGCTCCTTTATGGAGCTATGCTTCAATCCCAAGTACCTCAAATGGATCATTTCTCCAATTTCCCTTGGAATTGAACTCACCTTCAATTCTTCTAATTCCAGGACTCTAAGGAGTTTAAAACATGTACATATATCATAACTCGAAATTTCACATTTGATCTGATCAACTTTAAAGAAGAGGAGCGACCGGAGGTTGGGACTTGACTCTTTTAGGGAGAGAGAACCATTAGAGTAGATAGCATGGCGGCGGGCTCGAGAGAGAGCATGATAACTGGCTGGAGCTACTGTATCTAGATTCCCATGAATATATAGAAATTCCTCTGCCTTTGCCTTCGAGATGGAGAGGTCTCGCATTAAGTCGTGTAATTGGCAATGTTTCACTCTTTCATTTGCACTCCACCTCGCTACTTGAACCATATTTCTATCAATCAGCTCATTCAGATATTCCTCCGCAACGTCCTCCATCTTTCCGCCATGCTGTGGGATCAAGCCCTCTGCAATCCACATCCTAAAAAGTTTACGTGCGGAGAATAAGTAGTCCTCTGGAAATAACCCCAAGTAGAGAAAACAAAATTTAAGGTCATACGGCAAGTCATAATAGCTTAAAGCTAGTATTGCAGAGACACCATTGGGATCACGGGCTAAGAGTAAGCGGATGGTGTTTAGAACCCTTTGCCACTCACTCAGCCTTCTTTTCCTTGAAAGCATCCCCCCCACCACAATGATGGCTAGTGGTAGACCAGAACATTTCACCACAATTTCCTGCCCAATTTCCTCCAATTGTGGAGGACATACTCTATCAATACTTTCGGTGAATGCTTTTCTGCATAACAACTTCCAACTGTCCTCTTGGCTTCGAAATCGCAGTTCATGGGGAAGGCTTTGGGCATCTGCATGCAGAGCAACATTGTTGTTGCGAGTTGTAAGCAATAATTTATTGCCACTGCCATCACTTGGGAAGGCCTTTGCAAGACTGTCAAAAGCGGTGGTGCTCCATATATCATCTAAAACAACCAAATAGCGTCTCCCTTGCAAAAGTTTATAGAGCATTTCCTCCAACTCTTCTTCTAACAACTTAGTCATGTCTTTTGTTCTTGTTGCAACTTGTTTTATAATGCTCTGCAGTATGTCTCTTGTTCTAAACTGTTGGGATACGTAAACCCAAGCACGGCAATCAAAAAAAGTTTGAACATCACCATGATTATAGACTTCTTTAGCACAAGTGGTCTTACCGATACCACCCATGCCTACTATTGAAATTGCTCGCCATTGATCCTCCAGGACAAGGCGTGCCACCAGAGTAGCTATATCTTCCTCCAGACCAACAATATCCTTATCCTGACCACGAGGAGTTGTTCGCCGCAGCTTCAGTAGCCTTTCATTGGCAATGGCATGACTGGTTCCGTCTCCGATACTTCTTATGCCATATGCTTCATGGCTGATGGCAATGTCAGAGATTCTTGTGCGGATAGCTGCAAGGTCCTTCCCAATTTTGGTACGCGCTTTGAGAGTGGAAGCATATCTGTATAAAAAGTTCCGCTTCTTGTACTTGAAGGATTCAATTTTTAAGATATGTGTGTCAATGAGGTCTTCAGCATCATAAGCAAGATTTCTGACATCAGAAACCCAATTACGTACCTGTAAATCGCTTTCTTGCTTTGCATCCGCATCTTTTAAAAAACACTGCATCCGCTTCAGTTCATCTCTCAGCCGCTGGATTTCTGGACGGACATCCTTGGGAAAATGGATTTCAGCAAGTACATCAGCAACCCTTTCTAAAACAAAAATAACAGCAGCTTCTGCCATGTTGTGTTCGACAGAAAAACAGATAAGCTAATTAGACCTTGTTTGAAATTACAGAGGAACGGAATGGGGAAAAATGTGTTTGTTTGGTTTTGGCTCCTTGTTTATTGTAGCGTATTTGGATGATTTGGCTGCAACCCAGTTTCCTTGAAGTTGTTGGCATTGCAGGTTGCAATGCAACCCAGTTCATTGTTTAGTATTTTCCACGAAACTTAGGAGAAGCTCGGTACAGTGTATATCATTGTCAACTCGGTACTCCATTTCACAACGCGGACATGAAGACTTAATTGCTTGCACGAGTCTTCTTCTTTCCTTTGTCAACATCATAAGAAAAGCCAAGGAAATAACTTCAGTGGGTTCTTCATTCTAGTGGATGAGCAAAGAGCATGCAGCTACCGACTATTGGACTTGCTAGTCAAAGATAATAATGACAGAAAAAACTGGTGCAACAGTTTCAGTGAAAACTGGTAAAGAATTAACACAAACAAGAGGAAAAAGAAAAGCAGTCCACTTAAATTTTCTCTCTCTTCTCTGCATGATCTTATTGAGAACCGGCCAGAAAAAATTCTCCGAAGATGTGAAAATTGGTTAAAAATTAAAATTGAATTACGCGTATGTTTTTCTTTAGAAAGTAAAGACCTTTCGTCACAAATTCACAAAAGCAAATACCTGGTCTTCTTGTAAGTTTCACCCAGTTTTTTATTTCTTTGCTTTACAGGCGCCTTTCATATCCTCTTCTCTTCTTTGAACCTGATTAAAAATAAAAATCTTAGAAAATTTGTTCATAGAAATTTGGTTTTGGTACCCAAATATTTTAGTATTCCAAAAATGGATTTTAGCCTCGAAACTTAAATCCAAGTTACAACGTGATTCGATAACATCAACTTCTTGTTGGAGTTTGATTGAAATACATGAACTTACAAGAAGAGAAAGTATCTACTCCTTAGTAGGCTTATGGTTAGGATTTGAGGCTCGAGAAATATTTTGGAACAAATTCGGAAGCTAGGGTTTTTGGTTCGAGACTTGGATTTACCCAAACTAATTTTGTATTAAAAAAATTATAAAAAAGTCCACAAAATAATTTAAAATAATTAATTACTATTTATTAAGTAATTTATGAAATCAATAAATTATTTAAATATTCACTAAAGAAATAATAATTAAAACATAATTACTAATTCAAGTAATTAAAAAAGATTAAGCTATTACTTAATTACACATATTAAACTAAAGAAGTTGGAAAAAGAGAGTAAAGAAACTAATTTTATATGTTTAAAATTTAAACTTTAAAAATAAAAATAAAATAAAAAACCAGAAACCTCTCCCGACGAAAATCCTTCTGTATAGGTCTATTTCAACGACATTTGTCAGATTAGACCTCTCTCAACGAAATTTACGTCTACTGACGAAACATCATCAGGAGAGGTCTAATATGACAAATTTGGCCGGGACGGGAAATATATTTTTTAAAAATAAATATTAGTTTACTATCTTTAGGTCCAATAAATTCTATTTTTAGTAATTAAATAATAACTCAGCCTTATTTATTATTTAATTACTTTCATGTGTAATTATATTTTAATTATTAATTCTTTAGTGAATAATTAACTTTATAAATTAATAAAATATTTAAATACTAATTATTCACTAAGTAAATAATAACTAAAACATAACTACTAAATAAAGTAATTAAAGCTGTGCGGCTATACTATTAAAATTATTCTATTTAAAGAATATAGCCGCGCGGCTATACGGCTATAATATTCTATTTATAGATTACAGCCGCGCGGCTATACTCTTATCAAGGAAGGAAAATGGATGGACATAGAACCATGTGCTGAAAGTCTTGTGGTGAACATAGGGGACTTGATGCAAACATGGAGCAATGGAAAGTTAAGGTCATCTGAGCACAGGGTTGTTTTAAAGCAATGCGTTACATGAAGTGGTAAGAGAAGGGAATCTAAGAGTCTATAAGCCATTTATTCGTGTAGGTTCAGAGAAAGCAATGAGGAAGGCAAGTTTGAGAAAGTTGGCTTCACTGTAAAAGAGTTTGCTGGAAATACAGGTTGAACATTGTTTAAAATTAGTACAGACGAATAAATGGACAATAAAACTGATGAAATCATAGAGCCAGTGTGATTTATGCTTGGCACAACCAACAGTCAAACATTACAAAAATCATGAACAGGAGGATGGCTATGCTCTCTGTTGGCGCACGTTTTGGGGGCATCTGAACCCTACACAAGTCAACACCTTTCTGTAAGCATCAAACCACCTGCAACTTTATTTACATTTCAATTTTCGACCAAAATAAATTTAGAAATATATAGATATATCCTCTCCTCTGTTTGGTTTATGCAAACATAACATTTATTAAAAAGAAAAAAAATAATAACTTGCGAGATCTTCCAAATTGGAGCCATTTAAAACATAAACGAAATCTAAGAAGTCAATAGTGCTAAAATATGAATATGGTTTGAATACTTTGAGTTGTTCTTTATTCTTCTCCATAAGGAGGTATATATAAGAGTTTACATATGAAGGTTTTACAAGGAATTAGATATAGTAAAGAATTAAGAAAGTATCTCCTACTTGTACAATGATTTATCATTTATATAAAAAATAGGAAAATAAATCCTTTAATTAATCAAGGAAGTAAATCTCCTTGATTAATTAGGAGACTCACGTCAACAAATAATACCCTCTTTTTTACCATAGTACCATTATATACATACATACTTACATATAAATAGGTATAGGTACACTTCCACTTCTTTGTTCTCAGTCTCACGTCCGCGAGTTTATGCATCTAATTAACAAGTTGGAGACAAAAATGTCGAGCCGCGGCGTCACATTAACCCTCATCATGATCACTCTCTTCCTCTCTACAGCATCTGGTGATTCTCATGTGAGTATAATCTATTATCCCACATATTCAGCTAATCGTTTTTGTTAACCCCTCTAATCTTCGGTAGAAATTCCTCCATATCTCAATTCTCAATCATTTATGAATTATGGCATGTTTACTTACAAGTAATATGAATATATACGAATATGTTATAACATTTTATGTTATTTTCGATTTGAATATGTTATATATGCGTATATATATCTCAACAGCATATGAATTTTTATTGGATCTTGATATGCAGGACAAATGTGTGTACACCATTTACATAAAAACAGGGTCACTCATGAAGGCTGGTACAGACTCTAAGATAAGCCTGAGCCTTGGAGACTTCTCGGGGAGCTCAGTATGGGTGCCGGATCTTGAGTCATGGGGCCTAATGAGCCCATACCATGATTACTTTGAGCGTGGCAATCTAGACGTATTTAGTGTACGTGGTCGATGCATGGATGGACCCGTTTGCAGGCTCAGCCTCACATGCGATGGGTCCGGGGCTCACCCGGGCTGGTACTGCGACCACGTGGAGGTCGCCGCCACGGGACCTGACACTGGATGTTCGAAATCCATGTTTTATGTTCAACAATGGTTGTCTAGTGATGTTCCTCCATTTGAGCTCACTGCTAGTGTTGATGCGTGTAATCCCTGGAATATTAATGCTGTTGCGGATGAGCAGGAGAAATGTGGGAAGTTTGTTGTGGTCAATCCCGCAAGATATGAATAATTATATGACCATTTCAATGAGGAGGGAGGGAGGGAGGGAGGGTTGAGAGATATTTGGTGCTTTGTTTTGTTGGGAATTAATTCGATGTTATGGATCCGTTAATGTTTTAGTTCCTAACTTGTATTGCTGGGCTCTTTTGTTCCTAAATTCTTTCATGAAATTATGTTACCAATCACTAACAAGTTTTTGTTAGGACCAAGACATGAAATGAGAATAAAGAACCTCAATCATATTTTCGGTGTTGCCATTAGATCAACAATTCATTTTTAGCATTATATCACTCACTAAGATTAAGAACTAATTACAAATTACTTTGTAATTGTATTATAAACTTTTTAATTTAATATTTTTTTTGATCGTACTTATAAATTAAGGTCTACTTGATGAGCTACTACAAGAAGCTCGATACATTTGTTTCAATTATTCCGTTGATTGAATCGTTGAAAAAAGTGAAATTTTGTAATGTATTAGGACATCTTATTACATTCACCACAGCACGAATTCAATGAATTTTGATACTATTCTAACGTATTTTATATGTAAATGCAAAACCAGGAAAAAAGGATTTATATTTATGGATATTTGGAAAAAATCTAACCGTCGTTTAAAGACAGAATATAAACTCGATGTCAAATTCTAATTGTCGTTTAAAGACGGAAACTTCGATCTTGCCTTTGCAGTTCTTTACTTATTGGGCCGGGCCTTGGTTGTTCGTTTTATTTCCCCCGGATCACAATTGGATCTATCCTATAAATACTTGGATACGCATCGTCCCGCTCTTGTTTACCAAACCAAAATTTTCGTCTTTCGAGCGCATTCGCATCTGGAGCTCTGGCACTCGAAACTCGAAGCTTCTCCAATCTCAAGCCATGGAGACTCTCCAATCAAACCCTAACCCTCCTCCAATCGAAGCCCTAGATCCTCAACCCCCTACTTTCTCTAATCTGTCTTCTGAAACTGTACCCTCCTACGATCTCAAACCTCCTCCTCCTCCGGAAACCCTAGTCTCAGATTATAAGGACCCATCTCCACCACCTCCCTCTGAAACCCTAGCTTCCAATGCTCAAAACCCCGCCCAAATTCCCCAGACTGGTACTGAGAATGGTAATTCAAACGACGGCAGCAAGACGCTTGCTCTCAGGCCCGATATCCAAAAGCCGCTGCTGTCGGAGAATGGATTGACCAACACCCATAGTGGCACCGACAGAGATGGCTCCGGTGGGGAGGAGGAGACGACGAGCAGGCGCCGCCGCCGCAGCCGGTGGGACCCTCAGCCCGAGTCAGACAACCAGAGTGGTGGCGGCGAGTCGGGTAGCGGCCCGAGGAAGAGGAAGTCGCGGTGGGCGGATGAGGAGCCGAAGCCGGTGATTCAGCTACCGGATTTCATGGGAGGTATTGAGTTTGATCCAGAAATTCAAGCTTTGAATAGTAGGCTTCTTGAGATTAGTCGAATGCTGTCTTCGGGTTTACCTTTGGATGATCGTCCCGAAGGTGCCCGGTCTCCTTCACCGGAACCTATATATGATAATATGGGAATTAGGATTAATACCAGAGAGTTCCGTGCCCGTGAGAGGTTGAACAAAGAGAGACAGGAAATTATTGCTCAGATTATTAAGAGGAACCCTGCGTTTAAGCCTCCAGCTGATTACAGGCCGCCTAAGCTTCAGAAGAAGCTTTACATACCAATGAAAGAATATCCGGGTTATAATTTTATTGGTCTTATCATTGGCCCGAGGGGTAATACCCAGAAGAGGATGGAGAAAGAAACTGGTGCAAAAATTGTCATTAGGGGTAAAGGGTCGGTGAAAGAGGGTAGGCTGCAACAGAAAAGGGATTTAAAACCTGACCCTTCTGAGAATGAGGACTTGCATGTTTTGGTTGAGGCGGATACGCAAGACGCACTTGATGCTGCGGCTGGGATGGTGGAGAAGCTCTTGCAGCCTGTGGATGAGGTGTTGAATGAGCATAAGAGGCAACAACTTAGGGAACTTGCGGCCTTGAATGGGACAATAAGGGATGAGGAGTATTGTAGATTGTGTGGTGAACCGGGGCACCGTCAATATGCATGTCCATCACGGACTTCGACCTTTAAGAGTGATGTTCTTTGTAAGATATGTGGTGATGGTGGGCATCCAACCATTGATTGTCCAGTGAAGGGTACAACTGGGAAGAAAATGGACGATGAGTATCAGAACTTTTTGGCTGAGTTAGGTGGGACAGTTCCTGAATCTGCAACTAAGCAGACCAGTACATTGGCCCTTGGCCCAGGCAATAGTTCAGTAAGCAATCCTCCTTGGGCTAACAGCGCTGGGAGTGCTAGCAGTGCATCATCACATCCAGGCTTGGGATCAGTTGGAATCAAGCCTACCAAGGAATACGATGACACAAATTTGTACATCGGATACTTGCCACCTACTCTTGATGATGATGGTTTGATCCGATTGTTTTCACCTTTTGGTGATATTGTGATGGCCAAAGTTATTAGGGACCGGATTACCGGATTGAGTAAAGGTTATGGTTTTGTGAAGTATGCAGACGTTCAAATGGCTAATAATGCTATTGCAAGCATGAACGGTTTTCGCCTGGATCAGCGAACCATTGCTGTCAGAGTTGCTGGCAAGCCTCCACAGCCTGCTGTGCCTCCTGGACCTCCAGCATCGACAATGCCCACGTACCCTGTCTCTCTCCAGCCTGTTGGTGCCTATCCATCCCAGCAATTTACCCCAGGTGGTCCTCTTGGGAATGCACCACCTACTAGCTATGCGGGTACTCCTGTTCCATGGGGACCCCCTGTTCCTCCTCCTTATGCTCCCTATGCTCCTCCTCCTCCTCCTCCCCCCGGTTCAACCATGTATCCTCCACCCATGCAGGGTCAACATGTGGCTGCTTACGGTGCACGATACCCTCCTCCCCCTGGTGCACCATCTCAACCGGTGACCTCTAGTGAAGCACAACAGAATTATCCCCCTCCGGGAGTTCAATCTGAAAACAGTACCTCTATGCAATCTGTACCAACTAATATGTACGGGGGCTCAGCAATGCCACCAAATGGCCAACATTCTTATCCTGCATCTTCGTATGGTTACTCATCTTACTACAATGCAGTTCCACCACCTCCTCCTCCCCCGGCCCCTGTACCTGGATCAACTGCAGACCAATCCCAGAGCATTGGTAATGTGCCATGGGCCACAAATCCTCCGGTTCCTCCTCCAGCTTCTTCCACAGAGAAGACAGCCTATGGTGCAGATGCAGAGTATGAGAAGTTCATGGCGGAAATGAAATGATGCGGTCCCTCGGTATTACTCCGAGTTGATAGGTATGCACTGCACATTTTTGTTTCACTATTGGTTCTAGAAATTATTTTTGGTATCCTTTGGATGATTAATTTTTGCTTTGCCCATACGTTCATCCACTTGAACTAGCTGGGTCATCCATTTCTACAAAAAATTGAACCGGTAAAAAAAAAAAAAAGCCCCTCAACTATAGAGACTTTTATATCTGGGACTCAGAAGGAGTTTATAACTTCCTCACTCTCTCTCTTGCTCTTTCCTGCTTATGTGAGTGGGTGGGTGAATGATGTGTATTGTCTTTTGATTTACTTTATAGTTTTTGAATTTTTTTTATTTTTGTTTTACAACGGGACTTTCACTTGGTCTTTTCTATATATGAAGGTTGTTTACGGAAAACAGATGATCATGCCATCATTGTAAGTATGTGATTCCCCAGGATAGTTCTGGATATCTATCCCTGGCTCTTGCACAGTTGTGGTTCTCATTTTGTTAAGTAATGTCACCGATTTATTCTAATGTGTGACAGAAGCTAACATGAGCCCCCCTTCACCTCCCCTCTGGCTGGAAAGGAAGAAATATTTTATAACGAATACATTTTCTTAGTGCTGTTTCTTTTTTGTTTTGTTGTATCACCCTGAAAGGCCTTGTTATGCAGGGATGTCTTAAAGACGCATGGATAGGATTACATTTATAGTTTCCATTCTTATTCTGGGAGGAGTTACATATTCATATTTTATCTATTGTCAATTCGCACTTACATGAAGTCACTGCATAATTCATTTATATGTTGCTTTTACAGTACTTGACATTTCTCCATTGCCATTATGTAAAATTTTGACAGGACTGATGTTTCTTGGAGCTCTTGTGAACCTGATTTCTTACCTCTTGCCATGACTTTGTTGAAGTTTGGGACTCACATCTTTAACCTTGCTGTAATGTTATGACCTTTGCAGAGACTTGGGCTGGAACTTCAGTTGATCGGTTTCATGTTGGAAAAGTCATTTTTAAACAATATGATTCGTTTTATTTGGGAGCTTATGTTGCACGTAATTTTTTTTTATTTTGCTGGTTTCTTACTAATGTCTCTGTTTCCAAGTTCAGTCTGAACGCCCACTATTTGGCACTGATGGTTTATGATGTTATGTTGATTTAGTGGGTTGCATAACTAGTTTGCTGTTTGCCCTAACTGTTTTGTCTCTCTAGTTTTTATTGTAATTCAATTTTTACCTTGAGGACCCTAAGTTTTTCCGACTGCCATGGTGCTGAAGCTGCTCCAATGATGCAGTTATCATTCCATTTTAGAAGGTAATCATGCCTCACAACTTGACATTCTCGGTAGGTGGAAGATGTGCCGTCTTATGTTTTTCTTATATTAATTGCATTTCCATATGATACAATGGGATTTGATGTCCTTTTCCAGTTTTTCTTTCGCAGGTAAAAGAAACCATTCCTAATTGGTTATAGCTTATTTTTTAATGTCCAGAATTTTGGTGATGTCTATGGTTTTGGCTTCATTAATTTTTACAATTGTATTGGCATCTTTAAAAACCTAACTCCTGATTATAGCCTATATTGTGAAGCTTAGTGTTGCTATGTTTTGTTGAGGTAGAAGGAGGTCCATGTCAGTATGTTCGAAATAGTCCATATCGGTGTATTCGAAATGATCCATGTTGTTGCAATTAGAAGAGAGGCTTAGGCTACAATGGATTTTTGTTGGTTTTGGGATGAACAATGGCTGATAAATAGTTTATTGCAGTAGATTTTTTCTGCCAACAGTTTTTGATATCCTGCAACTATGCTGATGAGGATTGGGGTAAGGAGTTGGGTTGTAGCATTTTGACAGACTAGTTGTTAGATTTTAAGTTTCTGATTATAACTGTGCCCTGGGGCTGGAGATTTTAAGTAAAACATTTTCCAATTAAGGCTCTTGGACTCATTGGCCTCTTTGCCATGTGCATCTAAGGTCCTTTTCTCTTTGCCCCAATAGTTTTGTAATCCAGTTGAGTGGGTGATTTGTGATTGATTGGTTACTGTTTTCAAGGGTGGGACAACAAAATAGCTGACTGGTTGGGATGGTGGGTTTAAGTTCCTTTTGTTTGCATTTTCGGTCAGCAGTTTAAAGCATGAGTCAAAACTCAGTGCTTGGCTTTGGTTGCTATTTTTTTCTAATCTGGTTTCCGCCCTGATTTAAATGAAGAGAGGAGTTACATTTCAACTTTTCTCTTCCTTTTATTTTTCTTTTACTTCTTATTCTTTTATGTTTCTTTTTACTCTCTTCTTGTCACTTAAATGGAAATTTATACTGTTCTACGTTCTCTATGGCAATTGCTGTCTAAATGAATCCAGCTTAGGAAGTCAAAACCCTCAATGGACCGGTTTTTTCAAATCCTATGAGATGATTGTTTTTGTGAGATTTTCTTACACCAATCACTAATTAGCAACTATGAATGCCTTTACATCTATATCGATTATTTTGACATGTGATTTGTGTATGTGTACAGTAAGAGTGTGCTTGTATAGGAATTTACATCTTAATTGTGTCTTGAACATTTGAACAAACTGACGGCCTACAGAATTTTTGTTTTAATCCCTGACATGCGTGGCCTCCATCAATGGTGAATTACTAACCCTGTCTGCAGATGAGCATTCACATGACTCGGACTTAGTTAATTTTTCAGGTTAAGTGATGTATCGAAGTTGAGTTGATCAACCACTGAATGTGATGTTCACAATGCTAATGCAATTGTGTATAATATATACTAGGCAGTGAGCATTTACTTTTACAGGGTATTTCATTATCAAATTTATGCAAGGCGGATGCTGTTTCTAGCTTTGCGGATCCTCTTGGATGAAGCCACTAGATAAGATACACCACAATTATAGTGCACTTTCGAGTTAAATTCACAGCCCAAAATGGCCTTCTTAGAATCATGTTTCTCTTCTTGCCAGGCTTGGGGCTGTCAATGGGCAGGCAAATTGTGAATCTTGTAGGCTGCTCTTGTACAATCACAGCAATATTAACCAGTTTTCTAAAAGTTCTGGCTTCATTCTCAGCTTTTACTTGAACGTTCAAACCCTGTTTGTTATTTCAAGTGGCCAGCCTGGTATTCGTAGGAAATGAAATGGTATGGCAGCCTATTCTGAGATGTATTGCGTCTATAATGCGCGGTTTATAGTAGAATGAGAGATTGGATCCTACCCATAATTTGAATTGAACTTGGAATTTACCACCCCTCAACTTTTAAACCGGCTGGGGTTGGGTTGAAGTGAAGACACTTTCAAATAGGTTGGAGGTTCGTAATTTTTTCAACAGTTTCTATTGCTTTGTTAAATAATACAAGCGTGAAATAAATCATTCGTAATCAAGCAAGCGTTTAACCCGAACGGGTTTTAACTTCACCACCTTTTCATTTCCATGCAGTTTTATTGCTATGCAAGTTCAGGATGTTGCAGAGAATCGTAGCTGCACCATGGTAGATTTCTAGTGGCAAGAAAAAGAGCCCCAAAAGAGAAAAAACAAAAACCAAAAACCAAAAAGGGGCTCCACATGAATTCACTCATGGAGCTGCCAAGAAAATCATTTTCTAGTAGTGAACCCTAATTCTTTCACCATGAATATTAGAAACTACTAGAACGGCTTGTTATGGTGATGACTGAGGGGCTAGTGAAACCACTCGAGATGCTCGCCTTCCTCATTAATCTTTTGGGCACCATTTAGTTTGCCATAGAAATCTGACGAGAAATAAAAATATGTCCACTCATTTGCCATAGTAAAGACAATGGCTGTTACTATTCACATAAATAGTGGAGTTTTTGCAAAAGGCTTGTTGTATTTCCATCCATTGCCATGACAACCCAAGGACAACCACTATTAACATGAGATATGATGAGAGGAATTTATATGGTGTTTTGATATGGGAAGTGAAGAATATTGCTACGTATTTATTTAAAAAAATTCTGGAAATTTTGGTAATTTTTTAGATTTTTTTTAATAAAAAATTTTGTTACTAACTTCAGCAGCCCCCAAGCACGAGCTCGGGCTCATTTTGTCTTTAGACTGGCTCGGTTTATTGGGACCCCTCCTGCCCGGGCTTCAGCAGCCCGCTGAAGTGCAACATGGGGCTTGAGCCCCCTCCTGCCCGGCCAAACTGCACAGGAAGTGCTCTAATATCCCATGTTTTTTACCCTTCAGCTTTTCTTTTCCCCAATCAAGTTACAAAAGGAATTTGGGAAGGTTTTTTTTATTATTATTTTTTTTTTGGGGAAAGGAATTTGGAAATTGAGTACCTACTACCTAGTTTGCCGAAAGGAATATGGGCTTCATTAATGACAATTCATCTGTTGACACGTGGCGCCACTTGTTATTCAAGAAAATTCCCACGGTTAAGTATTGAAATTTAAGGGTTTCCATCGAACAACAATTATCAGCGTAGTTGTAAAGTCTTTCGTTTCTCTCAGCGCCAAGGTTCGAACCTCGCCGGATTCCTTTTTTTTTTTTCTTCCCCATTTGCATTTTTCTCCTTCTTCTTCGTCCAGAAAAGCCATGGATAAGGATAACGACGGGTCATCTGGTCGTCCGAGAACGGTAACAACCAGCTCTCTCTCTATAATCAATTTTCTTATTCAATTTCACTACAATTCCATCTTGGATCTGAATTCTTGCCCTGATTTTTTCTTGGTTCTTTTTATTTTCAGCATAAGTTTATACCGAAAGGTCGCAAAAAGACCAGAGCACCTGTGCCCGCACCGTATTTCTCAAAAACCCTTCCCTTCAAATCCCATTTCATTTCATTTTTTAGAAATATTTAACATGAATTTTTCTTTTAACGTTTTGTGCTGTGAATCAATGCAGTGAGGTTGGTGATAAGGACGATGGTGAAGAAGCCAGAAAGGCCGAGGCTCTGTTTCGTCAGTTCAATGTAAGCTTGTATTTTCTTTCTTTAACTAAACATTTTCTGTCCGTAATGATTTTTGATGCTCAACAATTTTTTGGTGTGTGTTTTGATGGACTTACTTATTCATTTGTTATTTGATGTTTTTTGGGGCTGTTTAATAAATAATGGTGATGTAAAATGTAAATTTTCCTTTTTGTCTTCTTTTTGAAATTATTATTTAATTTTTTTAATTAAAAAATAGCTTTGGGATTGATTAAAATTAACTAAATACAAAAGGCTCTGTTTGGTTGTTCAGAAAGGGTTGGCGGTGTGAAATCTACAGTTTGGGTCGTATGGTGTGTTTGGTTGCGTTGTCAAGATAAGACAATATGGATATTTTTGTGTTGGTTTGTACTTTTGTTTTGGGGATACTTTTGGATATCTAAACAGAAAAGAGAAGGAAAGACAACAAAAGATTTTCCTTTAGGGTTGGCAGAAAAGATGAAATGAAAAGACCAACTTGATGTTGGAGATGGAATGACAAATTTTCTTTTATTCGTTCCTTGTTAAAAATGGAAGGAAAAATGCAAGTTTTGATTGATTGTCAAGGCACTTGCAAGATGAGCTTTAACTCACTTCCAATCACCTATTTGTAGCATTTTGAAAGGAAAAAGAATTCACCTTCCATGCATGTTCACTTGTTCAATTGATCTCAGTAGATCAGTAGCCAGCCTCCTTCCCCAGTTTTGCCAATATGTGCAGCTGAATGTAATTGTGAACTTTATAACCTTGAGTTACTCTTTCCCTTTCCATGATATCTATTTTGCAGTGGAAATTGTCAATAGAATGTGATATTGGATAATTCGGTTTTATCATCTTTCAGTAATATATATATATATATATATATATATATATATATATATATATATACTGAACAGATAATTGATTTTTATCATTGCATTTACAGGAGAATTCCCGAAGACGGGGGCCTAAAGTCGAAAAGAAATGTAATTTCTCATTAACTCTGCTTTCATATTATAAACTTGACATATTATCTGTCATGTTGCTTATAATCATTAGATTTTCTTTAATATTATAAGTAGTTGTTCTCTGCTTGTTAAATTTCATAGTAATAGGAAAGCATGTTCTTGATGGCTGAGTAGCTGAATAGAATGGATATTACCAATCCAAATATCCAGATGGAGAGGAGTCTGAACTAGGTTAATTACTTCTTAAGATTATATTGTATCTGCTTCCGATTGACGTTTGCTGTTCAAACTGCAGCTTCAGTGAGAGTTGCATTTGGTCCTGGAGCAGATACATCCTCAACATCTATTAGAACATATGGAACTGCAAAGGATGGTAATACTGGCAAAAGCAGCAGCTCAGGACTCGAAGACTCTGATGATGATCAAAGTCCACCAACTTTGCCTGAAGTTGGAAAAGATGTGTCCATGGAAGATGCTACTGATGTAGAACCTCTTCAGACTGTGAAGCAAAGATATACAGAATGTTGGGTAAGAACACAAACCACCCCCACCCCCTACCTATGTAACTCTCTCTACATCTCTCTCTCTTTGTATCTTCTCTCTCTCACCAAGTGTCTGGCTTCTCTGGTGCTTTTACAGGATTCTGAGACTACATACTATCCTACTACTCTCCCTCTCAGGAAGCCCAACTCTGGAGACCCCGGTAGTCTTTTTAATGGAACTTTCAATAATCTTAATCTTGTCGTTCATAGATCTTATGATTTTTGCATTAGCAAAAATGTAATGATGATTTTCATTCTCATTTCCACTCTTAAGTGTTTACCATTTGCTTGTTTTTCTTTTAGAAGTCCTTAATGAGAATGAATTTGGGGAGGATGCTGAAAAAGAGTATGATGAGAGCACTATAAACCATGCTGCAGAACTTGGGCTGCTGGTGGGTATTAGATTAGTAGTATTAATGATAAACATATCCTCTCTGAAATCATAATGTTAACCCTTAACAGAGTGATATATTTGATGGGATGTTACTAAAATTTGTTGACAGGAGGAAAAAGTGGAAGCAAGGATGTTGTTTGTTCAACTTCCTACCATTTTGCCACTGACCAAGCGATCAGCTACTGCAAAGGGAAAAGAGAAAGTTGGAAGCTCAACATCACTGGAGAGCACAGGTGCTCCAAAGAAGGGCTGTAGTTTGGAGGAGCTGCCTGGTGGATATATGGGTAAAATGCTAGTCTACAAGAGTGGAGCAATCAAGTTGAAGCTCGGAAATACCCTCTGTGATGTGAGTCGTGGCCATTCACCTTAAGCTAAAAGGAAACCATGATTATCAGTATAAATTTTTTTTATCATCGTTTTTTTCTAGTCATATATATGTTTGTTACGAGCTACATTGGAGATGTTATGAAAATATTCTCTCTTTTGTGTTTATGGTATATGCAGGTTTCACCTGGTTCAGATTGTCTATGTGATGAAGATGTTGCGGTAATCAACACTGAGGAGAAGAGATGTTGTGTTCTTGGAGGGATCAGCCACCGAGCTGTAGTAACTCCTAATGTAGATTCCCTCCTAAATGTGATTAGCTTGGATTAAGTGCAGCGATTTTAGTTACCCGAATTCGAATTATGTGCAAATTGAGGTGTAAATGGGGGGAATTAAGCACATGAGAAACCTGGTAATGTAGATCTGTAAAGGGAAAAGCTTAGTCTGAACATATTGCTAGAATTGCTGACGGTTCTAAGTGATGAAATGTGAACGGTTGTGGTAGGTGCAGCTAGTAGGTGATATTGGATCTATTTTAACCTTGACAAAATTTCTAGTAAAAAGGCCAGGATATTATTCTCTTTCTTCTCTTTTTCATTGTAAAATTCTAATTTTTACAAAAAGATCCAGGTGGTACATTTTACAGGTAACCCTAATATGAGCAGAGAGAGGATCCATTATTATGCATCCACCTAATCTATTGCAAACCATGGAAATCATAGTTAAAATTTTTGGACCACCACCCAATAACCCTGTTTTTAAGGGCTTGAGAATGCAAGCAAAACCTACGACTCACTTTCTTGGCAATGAACAAAAAGTTAACTGATCATTCATGCGCATATACAATAAAACATAGCTAAATATCCCACAAATCCCCATATTGCAGGCAACCTGCTAACTCCCATATGCCAGCTCTGGACATTCATAACAAAGCATTTGAAATATAAAATGCGTAACAGTGCAAAGGAGTGGAAAACTTCAACAGCAAATCATCCATCCAATGGGGATATACTATCTGTGATGTCATCGGATTAGGGTCAAGCCTTGTGGCTTCGAGAAACCACCACAACCAAGAGGACCACAACGGAGAGCATGAACGATGTTCTCAGCTTCTCCTCAAAGCGATTGCTAGCTCCTGCATTCGCCTTCTCATCGCCTGGAGGTTGAATTAAGTCACCCAGGACCTTTGTAATTTTCTCAATTACTTCCATGACTTTCGCCATGGTGTTTTGGAAGATCCACTTCACAATGTTTGTTGCTTTATTTTTATCATCGGTGTCCTCATTGGGACTCTGGGAGCTATTGTCTTCAGCTGCATATATGCAAACCAGCATTAGTCATGTGTGCATTCATTGAACTTGTGAGCATTGAAAAGGTTTTCATCTCTCAGTTCCCAATTATTACATGATTTTCAGCTTAGTTAAATTGGAAGTCTAAAATTCATCAAACCCTCCCCATGTATTTTCAATGGAAGAATTGTCCCAGCGACGAGCAAAACCTGATTTCAAGTTTATTGCTCAAAGCTACAAAATTCATCTTAATCTCAACATGGAACATACATTAACAAGAAAAACAGGTAACTAAAGCCAGGAAAACAACACCTAAAAGAGGCATCAACATATAAGATATAACAGAAGCTTAAAGATCAAAAAAACTATTACAGTCCGTAGTGAAATTCATATCATACCAACCTGCATAGAAAGATTCCCTGAGCTCCCGCACCACCTCATTGTTCATCACAGCATCCCAAACTGCTCTATCAGATGACAATGAGATCACCATTCTCTACAAAAGAAAATCAAAATACCCTTATCATAATTGTACAAAGTTCATATGATGAGATTAGACAACACAAAAACAGGATACAGTATATTTCACCCTCTGCAAGGCTGCAGTGCAGGAAGCAAAAAAACAACAATCACCTTTTGGAGTGGTTTGCAAAACAAATAATTAATTGTACAGAGTCAATGGTCTAAATTGTAAAATTTATTTATACTATGCAAACTACAGAAAATGAATAAATAAATAACTCTAATCTCATATAGTTTCTTTCTAGTAATATAAGGGTCAACAGAGATAGGGACCTGCACGGATGACTCAGTCTGCAATAAATGGAAAGCATCATAAACTCTCTCAGAAGCATGAGGCTGCAACATCTTTGAATTACATAGATACGCAGAAGGCTCCATCCAATCTAACTCTGACCCAACTGAGGACACTCTGTCCACCAAACCAGCTGAGGCACTTGAGATTTGATCAGCCACATCCCTCTCCAACTCAGAAGCATATTTATCCCTGACGAACTGGGCATGAGAAGAAGGACTGAAAACCCTACCAATTTCATGAAACAAGGCATTGTTATTAGTATAAAATAACAGAAAAACAAAAAACCGAAAAGGATTGTAAATTGTATAAAAAACAAGAGTATGAGTTGTTTACTGTTGAAGGGCAGAGACAGCGTTTTGAACTTCATCCCTGGAAGGAACAGGCCCAAGAACAAAATCCTCAAGAAATCCATATCTTCTCTCATCATCTTCTTCACTGCTCCCATTATCCACAGTCACCCAATCAATGTCATCAAAATGAGGAGAAGAAGGCCAGCTGGGTATGCCAGAATTGGCAGACAGAGGAAGGTTGTATGAAGCAAAAGGTGAAGAGGGTGAAGAGAGAGAGAGGTTATTGGAGGAACTAGGTTTTTGGGTGTGCCTAGAAGTTGTAGTTGCAGTAGTGGTGGTGTTAGTAGCTGAAGAATTAGAATTAGAAGAAGAAAGGGGTTCTTGAATTGGTGGGCCACCAGCAACACTTCTTGTGACTGCTGCTCTGCTCACAGCCCTGAACATGCTTCCTCCTCCTCCTCCTCCACCTCCCATGCTTTTTCCACCAAACATCATCTTCAGAGTTTCTTTTCTTATCTTTTTTCTTCACATACCTTCTCTCAGACTCAGACCATGGATCTCGTCTTCTTCCTTTTCTATGCAATTGTAATCTAATCTAGATAGAGGCAGAGTTTGTGGGATCCCTTTATTTGTCTCTCTGACTCCTGCTTTGTTTGATATTCTCGAGGACATGAATGGATAGGGTTATTTTAAAATGGAATGGTACAAAAGTTCCATTGGCGTCACACTTCTTATTTCTTGAATTGAAACTGTTATATAAAAATAATCCAATTTTTGGTTCTGTGTGCAGGTGGCTCTCTCCTATGTCTTCTTTATTGTTCTTTTGCTTGGATATACATGTCGTCTGTTGTTGTCATGTTCATAACTTTAATCTTAACTAAAATGCTTCCCAAACAAAAAACAAAACAAAAAAATGCGTTGAAATATTTATTTTCTTTGCCAGGAAAATGCGTCAAAATATTTAATATTAGCTTTATTATTCTGCGTGTAATTATGGTCCAATTTCTTGTTGTTGGTTAATAGTTATAATAAGGAGCCTTACTCTGACCCTCAATCAAGTTTAGCGTCTTAATTTGTCTCTACATCGTTCGTTAAGTCGATTTTAACTTCATAGAAATCAATATGACTTCTCTATTTTTTTATTTTTTATTTTTTATTTTGGTGGTTATGTAGGAGTCATGTCACAACATCGATTTTGATGGGGTTTTTATGGGACTTGACGGTAAAGATAAACTGAGACAGAAAATATAAGGAACATGCTTTCAAGAGCACTACAATGATTTAATCCTTTATATTTTGTTGTAAATGCATCTAAAATAAAACCATTAATTTTATATTTAAAAAAATAGTATTTTTTCCAAGGAAATTCCATTGTCCCCTAACCCAACCCAACCCAATACGAAACTTGGGTAACCCAACCCAATGCAAAAATTCTTACAGAAGTTTGGGCTGCAGAAGTCTAGGCAGGCCCAACTTGGCCAACCCTAAATTAGCCCCAACAAAGTCCTCGCAGGGTACTTTGGTCACTTGAAAAACCAACACTTGAATACTCTAAAACCCTGGACCCAGAACCTATATATAACAGAACTTCTGCTTCTCTGTCGTAAACTGCAGGCGGAGGAAGAGAAAGCGGTGGCTGTATACTCTGTAGCAAAGCAATGGGTACGTTATTTTCTGAATACATCTTTTAATCCTTCTGTCTGTATCTTTTTCAATGCACGCAATCATAACTTGTTGCGTATTGCAGGGAGCCTCTGTGCATCAAATCAAAGATTAGTAACATCACTGAACATTTTACCATGTACAAATAAAAAAAATAGTTAAGATTTATTGAAAGATGAAAACCAAATATAGGATTTGAGAAACTGACCTCCTTATTTTTGTTTGAAAAATGTTCATTTCATGAGTTCTTTTAGGCGTAAATTAACAATAGAGAAACCAACTTAAGGGAAATTTTGTACAATGTTAACTTATTCTTCACTATTATTGCATCCATGAGTGCAATTTGGATAAGTTTTCAAATAAAAAATGTGAACATCTTTGAGCTGTTACGGGCTAGAAAGACTACGAATTATGTATGCTTTGGATTGAGATTAGGTTGGATCAAATATGAATATCTTGCAATTTAGAATGAAAAAAGTAGCGTTTTGATTTTGCCGTTTGTTATCTCTTTTAATTTCTGTTTTACTGGGATTATTGTTTTGAATGTGATGTACATTTTGTGGTTTTGATATTATTAGGATATTACAAGTACACCTCAGAGTTAGGGAGGAAGAAACAATCGGATGTTATGAGGGCTCTGCAGAGGTTGAGAGCCTTCGAGTACCGCCACCAACCTTCCATTGTGCGTGTCACTCATCCCACCTGCCCTGACAAGGCTCACCGCTTAGGTTACAAGGCCAAGCAGGTCACTACATCATGCTCTTCATCTCTGACATTCATCCATTACAATAGTTCTTCTACTTGCTGCTGGTACTTGTTATTTTTGTGACTAAAGTTGTCCTCTTTACAGGGCTATGTTGTTTATCGGGTGCGCGTGAAGCGTGGCGGGCGTAAGAGACCAGTTGCTAAGGGCATTGTCTATGGCAAACCCACCAACCAGGGTGTTTCCCAATTGAAATTCCAGCGTAGCAAGCGCTCTGTTGCTGAGGAGCGTGCCGGCCGCAAACTTGCTGGTCTCAAGGTTCTCAACTCTTACTGGGTTAATGAGGTACTATGCACAAGGTGCTTTAGCTTGATTGTATTGTATTCTTATATTAATTATAGAAAACTAGAAATATTTAGTGATTTGAATTGCACATTCTTAATGTTATAATACATCTTTTGACTCTGTTTCTTGCAGGATTCGACATACAAATACTTTGAGGTGATCTTGGTTGATGCCGCTCACAATGCCATTCGCAATGACCCCAGGATCAATTGGATCTGCAACCCTGTCCACAAGCACAGGGAGCTTCGTGGGCTCACTTCTGCTGGAAAGAAGAACAGAGGTCTATGTGGCAAGGGACACTTGCACCACAAGGCACGACCCTCCAGGAGGGCAAACTGGAAGAGCAACAACACCCTTTCTCTTCCTCGCTATCGTTGATTGTTTCTGATTTCAAATTTGCTTGTGCTTTTTTTAATTGCCCTAGTTTCATCTTCTTCGGCTTTTAGGGATTGCAAGAGACCAATTTGCTTTTAAATTAAATTTATATGGTTGCTTTGAACATGGGTAATAATAATATGATGCTTGCGTTTAAGCGGTTAAGTTTCTTTCTTGTTAGACTGCTTCCAATTTTCTTTTCTTTCACCTAAGGTTGCTCTTGCTATGTTATGAATTGTGAGTTGGTTTTCTTTGTTTGGGTATTGGCATGGGTTTTTAAACCAAATGGTTTGGGATTGGCCTTCGCATGGGTTTTTTAACCAAATGGTTTGGGCTCGGATATGATAATGGGGCAAACCAAAGCTCAGACCAAAAGAAACAAGTAGTGTACGTACAAGTTGAATTGCTTTTATTTTTGTTTTGTTGGGTTCCTTGGTGGGTTGCTTTTGCTTTATTTCTTTTAGATATAAGAATTCTGCAGGGAAACAATTTGCATAGTTGGATTGGATCCACCATCTGCAAGGCAATCATTTCCTTGAGCTCCTCCACCAATTCAACCACAACCACACTGGCACTGCTACTTGGTGGGAAAGCATCAGCATAGTGGGTTTGCTTTCCCTCAAGTCTTCGCCCTGTCTATCTTTTGAGTCTTCAACAGTACCAAAATGTCAAATACCAAAAGACTTTTTGCTGCATTTGGCATTTGAGAATTTGAGAAACAAAACAAAGCCCTTGATGCAAAAACCAACAACTATTGAAGATCAATTCAATAAGCTAGGGCTGTGTCATGAGCAAAAAGGTTATCCTTACGCGTTTAACAATCATGAAATGTAACGACTTAAATAATGTTTTTTGGACATCATGTGAAGGCAAAGAAGCATGAAATTAATTGCAAAGCAAATATCTAGGTTGACGAGTGATGAGTTAGAGGAGCCTGCCTTGCCTCTGTGAGAGAGAGAGAGAGAGAGAGAGAGAGAGAGAGAGAGAGAGAGAGAGAGAGAGAGAAGCAAAGAGAGAAGAAATCAATTGTGATGATTCATAGGACATCCACGGGTATGTTGGTTGTCCTCCAATGTCTCTAGAAATGACCGGCAATGGTAATTATAAGCTTTGAAAGGCTTGGCCAGAAAAAGTAGAGTAAAAAAGAGAAAGATGAAACTTATGATTAAGATGTAGACTAGGGTTTTAGACAAGTATCCAACAAACACACATGAATATATTAAAGTGAACTTCTCATCTTCCAAAAGGAAATGATGGCTATTTTTGAGTTTTTCCTCCTTAGGAGGTTGAATTTCTTGCCAGTTTTCATGGCATTTAGTCTTTTCATTTGATTCAAAAGGCAGGAAACCAAATATAAAATATATAATACAATGCATTTTAAGGGGGAATATAAGACACTAGGATCATCACATTGTATTTTTGGCGCATGAATTATCTAAAACTTGGTGCAATACACATGGAATAAAAGGAAATGCTAGCTCTCCCCTAAACAAGGGAAAAACTAGGCTAGACTGGAAAATATTATCGAACTCGACATTTTTACTTATATTTTTCTAGCTCTCTCACACAGTGTGAGTTCTTCATGGTTCCACTTCACATTTCACAGTCGAAACAAAAAGCCAAGAATTGGGTTTAAAAGCATTTTAAATTAAAATAGCCAATGCAATCGTTTGACAAACAAACCCCATAAGAATGTGACTGATGAATTAGTGAGAGAAAAAAAAAATATCCAAAAAGGAAAAGTTAACGCAGAAAGTATATATGCCCAGATGTTTCTTCTTCCGCTGAGCCTGAGGGGTCCCTGCCTAGCTGGCCGATCCTTGGTTTTCTGAGGGTTAATATCAAACTCAGTTGCGTTATGGCTGAATTAATATATCTCTGCTAAACTCATGCTGATGTTCTTGAGTTGGACATATTCGACCTAAAAACTACTCCTTTAAGCAAAGTTTTGTTTATCGTGCATGAAAACGAAGTGGATAAACATCTGAAATCACAAATCTAAACACCAATTGGCAAAATATATGTATATGACTGTGAAGTTTGCTTTATCATCCTCTCTTTACCTAGAACTGAAATTGGGCAGCTTCCCAAAACCGTCCCCCCACCCACACTGAGTTTCCCTACCTTTTTTTTATTATCCCTTTGCTTTGGAAGGTCTAAATCATTTGCTTGTCTATTTCATTCCTACACATACTCTCAACCTCAAAACCTATCTTCATTTTAAAGCATCTTTTTTTCTTTTTCTTTTTTTTTCAAAACCCTTCTATGTTCTAACCACACCCCAAAGGATAGAGCATGGCATGTACATGCAATGATAATATGGGACCCTTTTTCTTTGGAATGTTGTTCAAATTCACTTCGACCACAAAGATTCACCGATATATGAAAAAAGGTTTTCAAATGGGTGATTATGATAAAAGCTCATCGATCACATGGATCCCTCTTAATTATCTTAACTTTCTAAACCAACCCAAAAAAAAAATATATCTGTTTTCAAGCCAAACGACAAAATTATGCTTCATGTTACAACTAGTTAACCCTTTTTACCCTTTTGTTAATTATATAACTTGCATTGTGATCAAAGTCAATTGACGACCTATATCAATTTCTCAACTTCTTATATCAAAAAGGTAACCATATGAGACAACATAAGTCCCCTCCCCCACCCCAAAGGTAATATTTATTTACCCTCACCTTGACGGATGTGAGATTTAGGGCTCGTTTGAGACTGCTTCTCTAGAAAGTACTTAATGTTCATAAGCGTTTCTAACAAAAGCACTTTTGTTATAAAAATTTTGAATTTTTTAATTAAAAAATATCCAAGTGATTCCTAGAAAAGTACTTGGAATTAATGCTTCCTGAATAAACACATAACAGTTGCTTCTCAAAGAAGCGCCTATGACCCAAAAACGCTTCTAAAGTATCGTAAGCAAAGCAAACAAGCAACTTCTTAACGGAATCAACGTCGGTATAGTTTTACCAATATATAACAAAACCTACAGCCAAAAGTGTGATGCTATTGCTACATAGAGAGGATTAGGAAAGTTAACAAGACATGGGATAAAAAAAAGCCATGTGCCTTACTTACTATTTAGCACCAAGGGGATCTGCTCCTTAATGCACCTAAAAAGGCATAAAGGAAACACAATAAGCGTTAAGTGGTCAAATTAGCCATCACAAAACGTCACTTAATTAGACACCAACGAGTAGAGAAGGGATAGATAAGGGTAATGGGTTTGCAGTAGTTGTTGCTAGTCCTATTGTTTTCCCTCCTAAAAGATGAACCACTTTTGAGACGCATCATTTGCAACTTAATGATATTTTGGTTTGGTTGCATATATATGTCTCATTCTTCAGAATTTAGGAAAGGTTTGGTAACAATATATATACTAATTAAGAAATTGAAATTAGAGTGCCCTTTAATTTACGTTTAAGGGAATATTTATACCAAATGCGTCCTTCTAATCAAGCATATACCTCTGTAGTTACATCTTAATTGAGTGGTGAACAAGATTATTGTATTTTGTACATGATTGATACGTGTCCTCCACTTTATAAATTGTATTAGTTATGGACTATGTTGTTGAAGGAGATATATTAGCCTTTAGGTCCAAATCTTTGACTTAGAGGGGTCTCACATGCTGATATCTCACTCACTCACCTTCAAACCCTAATAATTCTGTTCTCCACTAATTAGAAAGTGTATGCTATTATAACTTATATGAAGAAAAAAAGGGCATACGAGAAAAGTTTATATTCACCAAGTTAGAAAATAAAAGAGAAGATATAAATTAGGCAGATTAGCCAGGATAATTTAGGCAGATTGTCAGGGACAATTTTTTCACCAAGTTAGCAAATAAAATAGAAGATATAAATTAGGCAGATTAGCCGAGACAATTTTTTCCTTCCGTTTGGTGAGTTCGATTATAACTAAAAATGATTAATTTAGAATAATATATTCACAAAATTACAAAGAGCAAGCAATTGACCAAAAATGAATAGAGGGGAGGGGAGGTGACTGATTGAGTTGTAGGACTGCAAGATCTGTGTTTTTTTCTTCTGCAGAAAGAATGAAAGTGGGGTCGTTGTTTTACTCTCATTTACTCTTTATTCTCGAGTATGTTTTCAATTTTTCAATCATTATGTCATTGGAGCCCACTCGGTAAATTCGTATACAAAATTTAATCTAGACTCTCTCCCTTCTCCCCTAGTTAGAGCGCCGTCTGCTTTGGTTTGGGCCATGCTGGTTTCTAGTATTTGTACATCAGCCACGGACGTTTCATGTTTGGGCCCTTTGCCATGTGCACAGACCTCACCATTTCTATTGTTTCTTTATTTACATAAAGAAATTGAATGGAACTTTTCAAAGTTGACCATGCTGCTACTGAATGTGGTCCTGCTAGTCATAACCCCGTGCTTAGCCACACCCTATTCAGGGCGATTAGAATAAGGGGTTATAATGAGAGGGTCTTTAATAACCGTTCGATTCAGTACAGGATTATAACTGAACTATTAGATTGTAATCCCTCAACACAGCGTCTCATTACAGAAGCTCCCCACACTACCATATCATGAACTAATTAAGAACAAAGTTTTTTGTGTTTAAATTTAATTTAGGAGCAAAGGGTTTTATTTTATTTTATTTTATAAAAAACATACAATGAATTCATGAAAAGCAAGCCACAAACTGAATCTTTTTTTGTTCTTTTGCATTTGTGTGGCAATTGCTGCATGGGGCTCTGGCATCAGCCTTAAAATTTGGCACTAAGGGCCAACAGAAAACGCCACTGCCAGTGCCAGATTACAACGTTTTGGTAGTTTGTTTATTTCGAAACTCGTTAAGCATGCATGTTTGTTTGTACAACTCCCAGAATTCGATTTATCCAAAGTACAACATACAACAGTCACGTTGAACTTGCATAAATTGACAAAACTCTGAAAACCACCTGTTGATGGTTATTGTTCAATTTCTCGAATACAACAAAAACCACCCTCCTTTGTTTTTTTTTTCCTCCCGGTTCTAAATAAATACAAATTTTTATATCCCAAAAATATGAAAATAAAAAGTAAGGTCATGTCATGTATACATATACTCACTCTGTTTATTTTTGTTTGGGAAAAGATTTGGTAATATACTTTGTTAGAGTAGGAGGAGAACGATAAATTATTGTATGATTACGTGATATAATTTATCTGCAAGTTTTAATATAAACGAACAATATAAAAATATTAGTAAATATTTACTTATATTATTATAACACGTACACAAATTATTTACTGGAGAAGGCGAAGGGACAGAATCGTCAGGAAAAAGAAAGTGGGGGGGGCAACCGTTAGGGCGGAAATTGAGATGAAATCACGCGCTGGCGTGGAGGCAAAGTGGACCTAGCTCATCATGCCTCATGCTTCTTATGCCGAAGTGGTAGGGCCACTGCCCTCACACGCCTCTCACCCAGGGCATGCTCTCGCACGTGCCCTTTTCCATTTTTAACCATCCATTTTCAATTTCTTAATTTTATTATCTTCTTTATACTAACTTCACGAAGAAAGACAAGGCTGTTGTTCACTTACATAAACCCACTACGACGACGACTCCCTCCCTACGAGACAAGACGACAAGTGAAGGGTATGAAGGAGACAAAGTGATTCTGGGCCCCACTTTAGCACTCTCACACTCTCTCTTCCCTATTGGGCCCCACCTGGCCACCCCCACCGTTTCCATGGGCCCCATGGCCTGGCCTGCTCTTTTTTTTCCTCTACGGGCCAAGGTTATATATGTTCCTTCTAATTTTCTAAAGGGTGTAATAGTAAATTCGAGATTGAAAAAAAAATACTAAAATTCAATAATTAATGCATGGAAAGAATAAGAAAAACATTCCATGTCCCTTTCAAATTTCTCCTCTTTTCTTTGACGTTGATCTGGTATTACCTCTTTGGCTCATGTGAGGTAAATAATTTGTTGTTTTGCTTTTTTTATTTAACGGAAATGAAAAGAAAAAAAAAAACTTACTTGGGTCTGTGGCTCTCAGCACGCGCTGTTATAAAGGAATGCATGCATAAAGCAAGGGTGCGCTTAGAATTTGAATGTCCCAAAGTACCCTCAAAGAAGGCGACTATACATATGTACGTTTTTCCTCCTAACACACTTTATTTATTTATTTTTCCTTTTACTTTGTTTCGTTTATTTTTCTCTTTTGGGCAACCATTATTTAATCTGCGTTCAGTTTGGAATTTGGAAAAGAGATCTTAGTTCCTTCCATATTGGTTAGAAAGAGAGGGAGTCGGCTTACGAAAGCTTAACTTGTAGTTCTTCAACTTCAAAACTCTGAATATTCTTCTCACTTTAGTTAACTAAACTAAAATTATATTTTGATCTGAATGCGAGAGGTAATTTGTTTTACGCATCGGCTTTCTCATGAGTCATTTGATCATATTTTACGTTAAGAATTGGATATAGAAGATTCTTCAATAAGTATTTTATGTTAAGAATCTCAACCATGTATGTATGATGTATATTAAATCGACCAATAGATCTAATGAATGCAATTCAACGACCGAAATAAAAAACACGTAACTAATGCTTAACTTCAATGCTTATTGAAGAATCTCCCTAATAAACATGACCTATCCACAAATGTTGTATTATAAAAGAAAAAGAATGTGCTTAAACTTGGACAATATTTTAACCCACTTTTTACCCCTTCCAAAGTTCCAATAATATCATCGATAATCGCGTAAGTAATCAAGAAAAAAGCTGTTTAGTGTAAGTATTAGCATAACCGGGATTTGAGAAGATGATTGTGTTTGAAGCTTTATTCTTATCGTAATATATACTTTAACAAGATTAATGATACAAAGTAAATAATTTGCCATCATCATGCCAAAACTTTATCCAAGTCAAAATGAGTAGAAAAGCAACCCAAATAACCAGTATATGCGGTATAATATTTTAATGCACATTCATCTCAGAGAAGAGATCTTGCTTCAATTTATTTAATTACCATCCTAGAAATCTCAGTGGATCGACCGTCTCTGCCAAAAAACAAAAAGGAAAAAGAAAAACACAAGTGGGATTTTCTTGAATTTCAAACATCCGCGCCAACTTGTTTCATACTGGGTTTTTTGTAAAGCACACTCATAGAGTGACAGCGGCATGTCATGTAAATTATGACAACCCACTTATGATGTGCCATGTCCTGCATAGAATTCCTTTGGGCTTTAATTTTTGGATGATTGGGTTTTTTAAATGGCTTAAATCATTTAGCATCCTCAATTTTAATACAGGGAGCAATATTCATATTCAAATATACTCTTCTTTTTTTTTTTTTTGTTGTTGTCAATACCATACTTTTGTATGAAGGTATAAATAACATTATCATTGTAGCAATATCATCTGTATAATTACAAAAATTTAATCCGAATATGTAACGTTGCGATTTGTTTATGTTTGAAATCGTTTAAAATTTCGTTTATATTTAGTAATTAGAAACTTTGTAAGTTAATTATTTGAATCATGTGTACCATAAAATTTATCTCAATAATATATCTCCAATGGAACCAAGAAAACAATCTGAGTCATGAAAGTCTACAAATGTGGATAAGGCTCTAAATTCAGTTAAAACTCAAACTCGTTTGTAATATTTGAACCTGAAATGAAAATGTTAGGAAGGGAAAAGAAAAAGGAAAGAACAAAGAAAAGAGAAAAGGAATGAGAAATTGTTTAAAAAATGGTAGGAGAATATGGTGGGAAATTGGAATGACTTTCTTGGATCCTGTGAGAGACATTTGTCACTACTAACATAACAATACTTGCCAATTTGTTAGACACAAAGATAAAGGAAACCAAGGAATGATGAAAAGTAGAAGCAAAAGAAAAGGAAAAAGAAATCCCAATAAAACCAAAAGTATAGGCGGATATCAGACAAAGGTAGAATACTACTGAGAGAGGGAGAGAGAGAGCAACAGCCATTGAGAACCAAGATTATTAGCATACATTGGTACTTTGTAACAGTAGAACTAAAGAATAAGGAAGGAGAAGAAGTAGTTTTGCTTCTCTCTCTCTCTCTCTCTCTCTCTCTCTCTCCCATTCAAGTTTCAATCTTATTATTAGCCCACCAAGAAAACACACTGAAGCAATCATCATCATGATGAAACACCCTCTGCACCCAGCAGCACTCCTGAAAAGCATTTCTCTCTGTCATCAAAACCTTTCTTCCCTTAAATTTACCAACACTCTCCCAGTCTCACCCAGCACACCCACAACCCCAAAACCATGAAAAAACTTTCTTCTTCTTCTCTCTCTCTCTTTCCCTTCATCACATTCTTCTTCTTCTTCTTCTTTCTCCAAACCTCCACAGTCCTCTGTTCTCCTCCACCTCAGTCTTTCCAACTCAGTGCTCTGATTTCCCTTAAATCCTCCCTCAAAGACCCTCTCTCCACCTTCCATGACTGGGTGGTTCCCAGTACTTCCCACCCAAACGACCCCGTTTGGTGTTCATGGTCTGGCGTCAAATGCCACCCCAACACCTCCCAAATCGTCACCCTCGACCTCTCTCAACGCAACCTCTCCGGCCTAATCCCACCACAAATTCGCTACTTGTCTTCCCTAATTCACCTCAATTTCAGCAGAAACAAGTTCAGCGGGCCTCTGCAACCCGCCATTTTCCAACTCAGCAACCTCAGAATCCTCGACATAAGCCACAACGACTTCAACTCAACTTTCCCACCTGGGATTTCAAAGCTCACCTTCTTGAGAATCTTCACTGCTTACAGCAACAGCTTCACCGGCCCCTTGCCCCAAGAGTTCATCAAACTCCGATTCTTGGAGCAGCTCAACCTCGGCGGAAGCTATTTCGACGGCGAAATCCCAGAAGGCTATGGAACTTTCCCGAGACTTCAGTTCCTCTACCTCGCCGGAAATGTTCTTAAGGGCCCAATTCCACCGCAACTGGGCCTTCTGTCGGAGCTGACCCGAATGGAGATCGGGTACAATCAGCTTTCAGGTGAAGTTCCTGTAGAATTGGTTCTGTTGTCGAATCTCACGTACTTGGACATCTCCAATAACTTTCTCTCCGGATCGCTCCCGCCAGAGCTCGGCAACTTAACCAGGCTCGACACATTGTTACTCTTCAAGAATCGATTTTCAGGCACAATCCCACAAAGTCTTGGGCTTTTACAAGGTCTCAAGTCGCTCGATTTGTCCGATAATGGGCTCAACGGCTCAATCCCACCAGGAATTGCTACGTTGAAGGAGCTTACAATGATAAGTTTAATGGACAACTTTCTGGTTGGTGAAATCCCAGACAAAATCGGAGAGCTACCCAACTTGGAACACTTGCTTCTTTGGAACAATTCACTGACAGGCGTCCTTCCCCAGAGCTTAGGCTTCAGTGAGAAGCTTGTGAGGGTCGATGTCTCGTCCAACTCTCTCACCGGTCCAATCCCTCCAAATCTCTGCAGAGGCAACAAGCTCGTCAAGCTCCTACTCTTCTCAAACAAGTTCATCAACCCCCTCCCAAACACCTTAACCAACTGCACTTCCCTGTTACGCTTCCGAATCCAGAACAATCAAATCAACGGGTCGATTCCGACGGGTTTTGGGTTCTTGCCCAATTTGACTTATGTTGACCTCAGCAGCAACAACTTCACCGGTACCATCCCTGAAGATCTCGGCAATGCCGAAAACCTCGCGTATTTGAACATTTCCCAGAACCCACTTCACACAGTCCTTCCATCAAACATATGGAAAGCAAAAAACCTCCAGATCTTCTCCGCCAGCTCGAGCAAGCTCACAGGTAAAATCCCAGACTTCATTGGTTGCAGAAACTTCTACAGGATCGAGCTTCAACGTAACGATTTTAACGGCACAATTCCCTGGGACATTGGCCACTGCGAGAAGCTTCTCTACTTGAACCTGAGCCGTAATTCGCTGACCGGCATTATACCATGGGAAATCTCCGCTTTGCCCTCCATCACCGACCTCGATCTCTCGCATAATTTTCTCTCCGGTACGATCCCTTCAAACTTTGAGAACTGCAGTACGTTGGAGACTTTCAACGTTTCGTTTAATTTGTTAACCGGTCCGATACCCGCGTCCGGTTCGATTTTCCCGAATCTCCACCCGACGTCGTTTACGGGGAATGAGGGCCTGTGCGGCGGCGTTTTGGCGAAGCCCTGTGCGGCTGACACGTTGTCGGCTGGAGCGGTGGAGGTTCGCGGTCACGAGCAGCCGAAGAAGACGGCCGGCGCGATAGTTTGGATCATGGCGGCCGCGTTTGGTATCGGGCTTTTTGTTCTCGTCGCGGGGACCCGCTGCTTTCACGCGAACTACAGCCGTCAGATGGACGAGAGTCAGCAGATCGGACCGTGGAAACTGACTGCTTTCCAGCGGTTGAATTTTACCGCGGATGATGTGCTGGAATGTTTGGAGATGAGCGATAAGATTATAGGGATGGGATCCACTGGGACGGTGTACAGAGCGGAGATGC
The DNA here is from genome assembly GCF_000346465.2 of Prunus persica. Lineage (NCBI taxonomy): Eukaryota > Viridiplantae > Streptophyta > Magnoliopsida > Rosales > Rosaceae > Prunus > Prunus persica. The sequence goes on from NC_034010.1 coordinate 27,746,574, forward strand.
CAGGTGGCGAGATCATAGCGGTGAAGAAGCTGTGGGGGAAGCAGAAGGAGAACAGCAGCATCCTGATCAGACGGAGGAGAGGGGTGTTGGCGGAGGTGGAGGTGTTGGGGAACGTGAGGCACAGGAACATAGTGAGATTGTTAGGGTGCTGCTGCAACAGGGACTGCACCATGCTGCTCTACGAGTACATGCCTAATGGGAACTTGGACGATTTGTTGCATGGGAAAAACAAGGCGCAAAATTTGGTGGCGGATTGGGTTACGAGGTACAAGATAGCGCTTGGTGTGGCTCAGGGGATTTGTTATCTTCACCACGACTGCGACCCGGTGATCGTGCACCGCGATCTAAAGCCGAGCAATATTTTGTTGGACGGTGAAATGGAGGCCAGAGTGGCGGATTTTGGGGTGGCCAAGCTGATCCAGAGCGATGAGTCCATGTCCGTCATCGCCGGCTCCTATGGCTACATTGCGCCAGGTGCGTTTATTGGTCATTATTTATTTATTTAATAATTTGTTGGGTTAGATTATGGTATGTTGCTATTATGCGCGGGAAGAAGGGGTTGACCTGTGGCGTACGTTAGTGAGGTAGTACTTGTTTTTGTTCGTTATTAGGTTTTGGATTTGTTTGGTTAAAGTTCGTCTTGTAGGGTGACGAAATCTGAATTATCTAGTGTGTTAGGTGGATGAGGCAGGGAATTAACATATAAATCTTCTTCTTTATCTCTATCTAAAAAGCACTAGTCACTTACCAAATTCCAAATTGTAATTAATACACAATCCAAATGGCAATATTGGTCGGTCGGTCGGTCCAATTGGTCAAAAGTGTTCTCTTTCGGTCCCCTGTATATATATATATATATATATATATATATATATATATTTTAAATAACTGTTACTTACATTACATCAATACAAAGCAAAAGGTTAAAAACAGTATTAAAAAAAAAAAGAAAAAAAAAAGGGAGAGGTTGACATAGATGTCCACAAATCCATTTTTGGGCCATGCAATTTCCATTTCAAATGTGGTTAATTAAATTAACATTGTTGTGTTTTGCTTTTGCAGAATATGCTTATACCCTACAAGTGGATGAAAAGAGTGATATATACAGCTATGGGGTGGTTTTGATGGAGATTTTAAGCGGCAAGAGATCAGTGGACGCAGAGTTTGGAGATGGAAACAGCATTGTGGATTGGGTTAGGACCAAGATCAAGACCAAAGACGGGATCAATGACGTGCTGGACAAGAATGCCGGGGCGGGTTGTGCGCCGGTGAGGGAGGAGATGATGCAAATGCTCAGAATTGCGCTGCTTTGCACCAGCAGGAACCCGGCGGACCGGCCGTCTATGAGGGACGTGGTATTGATGCTGCTTGAAGCGAAGCCCAAGAGGAAGTTGCTGGCTAGTGTTGGCGGCCGTGATCATAATGGGGTTGGTGGGGGTGGAGCTGATGATATTCCTTTGCCACAAAAGCCATCGGCTGAATGTTAATAGGATTCACTTTTAAGCCTTGAGGGGTTTTAATTTCTTCTCTCTCTCTCTTTTTTTTTTTTGGGTTTTTTTTTGTTAATTTTCAAATGGTGGGGGGATTGGTATAGGAGAAGCATTTTCTTGCTTTACTTTATTTCAATGGAATTTTCTCAAAGTGTTACGTACTGTTTTGCTCTTATGGTTTTTGTTGTTGACGTACGTGTATAAATATAAGTGAGTATTTCCATGGTGGTAGAGTTTAAAGAATAACTAAGCATGAAAAAATCACAAGTTTTAATTAGTATGTTAGATATAGTTAAAGTAGCAATTAAGTAAATGAGTTGGACAAAATGCTCGAAACAATTGTGAATTCATATTTGCATGTGAAACAGTTGTAGCCGTTAAATAAACGAGTTTGTCACGTTGAACTAAATTATAAATCCTTATCAAGTCAATGGATTGTGTTTGCATTCAATGAGTAGATGAACAAATCGTCAAGAGTTTGCATTGCACAACTAAATAATAATGTATGAAGTTAAAAGAAAATTATGCCACGAATAAGTTTTACACTGGATTTGGAGTAAGTGAAGATGGCATTGTGTGATTCCTACGTACATGGATCAAATTTCATATGATTTTTTTTGTGCCCTAACTAAAATAGATCCAAGACTAGATATCATATACATTAACCACGTTAATATCAGTATTGTTTATTCGGATTTTATATGTCGATGGTATGTTGGCCTCAGCTCCTTGACTCTCTAGTTGGATGAGATGTGCTCTTACACTTGCCTCTTCCTCCTGTTCAGAAAAATAAGACAATTTGAAAATTTTCAAAAAATTATTCAACTGTCCAAAAGTGTAGTTACTTTTTCGGGAAGAATTTTTATACAAACAATGTTATACGGTAAACTACTGGGAGAGAGATTCAAACTTGGGTGCAGAATGGGGAGCATATCAGCTCAAGCCAACTTGACTAATCCCACATTTGCCACGAAGAATTTTTAAAAATATTCCCTTAGATTTAATTCGAAACTTTAAATAGGCCTTGGTCCAGCCCATTGAAATTTAAGTACCACTCTTGTTCTACTCTCTGGGCCAATAGAATAAGCAAGCAAACATTAGACTTGGGCTTTCCTCAGTTTTGATAAATATTTCAATTCGGGCTTTCTTTGTGATGTAAACATTTTACCAAGAACAAGCATAATTTTTGTTTTCGATATATAGAAATTCAACCCCTTAACTAACTAATTACGCCGCATATAAATTCAACTCCATTCTGTTTAATGAAATACCATTGTTTCTATAAAATAAATAAAATAAAAACCTAACTAATTATGTAAATTTAAATATTTAAAAAAAAATAGCCCCTTGTGAAACCCTTTAGTCACATTTTAATTTTCTACAATAACATATATTTGTTTTCTGTGGAAAAATTGTATGAGCTTGACGGCAATAAATTATGACTCACCACAAGTGCAGCAACCGTAGTTATGTTCTCCTCCAAGTCTCTCTGTTGTTTCTGCGCAATTAGGAGCTCCGTCACCATGTAAAGTACCTTTTCGAGCTGATCAAACCATCAAAAAATTGTATTAATCAACTGTTAATTACTGCTTAATACAATAATTAATAAGCTTAATTTTTTTTCTGCATTCAACAGTATAAATTGAGAGCTCTAATTAACCTGCGGGAGCAACTCAGTGGCCATTGCTTCAATCCCTTCCATGACAAGCATGGCCGTGGTCATGGCTTCGCATACAGACGCCACGTCAGCCTGGGATCCACCAGAGGAAGATGAATTTGTACTTTGTGGAATTAAGCTACCCTTTTTTATATATGAAACAAAAATATGCGATGATGAATATCTATTTTGTACCTTAGCATCATGGACCAAAGGGAGGGTATTCGAAATTCCAGACAATTTTCGGACCAACCTGCTCACAGACTCTTGATTTTTTCTATCCAATTTCCCCCATTCATTCAGTAGGAAAATTTGTGGGTTCAGAATCTGGTACACCTTTATCTCATGCTTGAGCTTTTGCATTTGCATTCGCTTCTCTAGGATGAAGTTTCTCACTTTCAATGTTCTAAGGCACACGCTAAATATTTTAGCCTGAAAACAATAAGACACAATTCATATACAAAACACACGTAATTAACTCACTAATTTACTTAATTTAGTCTATAAATACCCGTGAAACTCTTTTTGCGACGAGCAGGGAAGCCTCAGCTCTGGCGTTGGCAAATCTCCACTGAAGCAGCCTATTATGCAGAAGACGAAACCGGTGGAAGTCCTCCTCTTGTATTGGTGACACTTTCTTCTGCAGCCTAAAATACTTCAAAACCCCACTCACACCACCGCCACCGCTATGACTGGATTTAACCCTCGCTGCTTTTGTTGAAACAGCTGGTGACTCCGGTGCCACCTTGCACGGCAAATATCGTCCCGGAGATAATGCCCACGCAGACGGCGACCGTGGAGGTGGCACCGATGATATTCTAGGGCGGGGACTAGGACTAGTTCTCCCACGAGGCAACAACTTACCAAAACTACTAGTAGTTACATTTAAATTAGTACCTTGTTGTCTAATAGCATTTTCTAGACCCTTGTTTTGCGTTAGAACTAAAACTTTCTCTTCCTCGTGATTCTTACTGGTGGTTCGTGATTTGGTGGTGGATTTTGAGCGGGGGGTGGTGAATCTTTGGCTGTTGTTTGGTGGCAAGGCTATGGTCGGAATAATTGTTCCACTTCTGCTTCGTAGAAGGCGAGGACTGGATTGCTGCTGCTGCCTGCGTGTGAATGTGTTTTCCATACTTGTGGGCTTGAGCTCAATTAATTTGTTGGAGATCATGGCTTAATTTATATATGCAAGGGGCATGCATGTATAATATATGAGGTGTTTTGTTAGATGATAATTAATTAATTAATATTAAAGAAAGCATAGACGTCGAGGGAAGTCGATAGCACGTTGGGTTTGTGGAGCATGACGAAAACTAAGGTTGAATTCATCATGCCAGTCAGTATGTATAATGTATGTTCTCAGCAACCCAACTAGTTTCTTTCTTTGTCAACGCCCCCCACGAAATATAAAACAAAAAACTATGTATATGGATCCAACCTTTCTTATCAATCTTGAATTTCTAATTTCAATTTACAATTCATTACGTAGTTATTAATTTAGTGATACTTTTTTTTTTTAATGTTGGAAGAGAAGAAATCTAGAGTTTCAATACTATATGTGCCATTAATTAATAAAAATTACGATTTACAGTTCGGATTCTTTTTTGGGTTAACATAGAAGGATTTGTTTTTGAATTCATATTGAGTTTTTTTTTTTATACCATCGATATATAATATACTCCAAATTAATCTAATCTATATGGAGGAGAGATCAAACTTGGGTGTAAGAGGGCAGGTTCACTGTCTTGACTTACTGGTCTAACCCACATTTGCCACCACATTAAAATTTCATTTGTAAGACTCTATTAATGTTGGCACATCACACACAAAACCTAAATGCATCATAATTTTGTTTTGAAAAAAATTCCTAAACATAACGTGGGTGTTAGTGTGCAGTCGTTTTCTCTCCCTTTTTTTTTTTCCTCAATTTCTCTTTCTTCCAAAGACACAGTATCTTTTCCATGCCTCTATCTTAGTCCTCTTCTACCCATAGAAACAAACACAAGTCCAACGACTACAATTGCTTTTCACAAAATAAGAACCACAACACAAATATTCTCACCGAATGGGCTACCACCAAAGAAAGATGAGTCAAATGGATCGTACGTGGCCACCATAGCCATATCAATCATGATTTTAGGACTTAACCCGTATCAAAATTGAACTAAATTAAAATATAAACCTACACTTCTTTCTCCCACAAAAAAAAAAAACATAACTAGAATCACAAAACCAATAAATTATGTGTAGAAAATTAAAATAATGGATCTATACATAAGTAAAGATTGCTCTAGGAAGGCCATTCCTTTTCCAAGAAAAAATAGACGCAGCCAATTGTGCTCATTATTTGTTATTTTGGTTCAGATATTTTGATTCATATTTCATAATTGAGATATGAGGTTTAGGATATGAAAGTAGTACCATAGTTGCAGGATGAAATTTTGGGCATTAGCAACAACTGAATTTCATATGGGAAAAGGAGAGATTGTGAGGTTGGAATAGAGGATTTGGGAGAAGAGAGAGCGTGCTGGGATGCTGAAAAAAGAAAGAACAAGAAGAAGACCTAGTTCAATTGGGATTTTTTTTTTCTTCTAAAATAAAAATTGTGAGCTATTTGGGTTTTCTGTGTGATGCGTCAACATTAGAGTCCTTTAGAGGAAATTTAATGAGGTGGAGAGCAAAGAAGAAAAGTCAAGCAGATCATGGCAGAGAAAATCCAAACAGAAACCAAATCCTTGCTAGCTAGCACCATTGCCGCATCTCACTATTATATCTGCATGCAATTAAGGGAATAAATCCACAGAGAGTTAATCTCGTAATAAAGTTTTTCCAGTTAACCTACAAATGTACAACTTAACTGCAGTATGCAGTAATGCAAATTTACCAATTTACAAGAAGTTGAATAGGTTTTCATTCTACAATATTAAGTTTGAACTCATCTAATAGGCGTCGGGTAAAAAATAAAAGTCCCCAGTATACGTAAGGCCACTATTAACCTCGATTAGTAAATTTAAAATACAATTAGAAGTTAATTGGATGTAGCTAAACTCCTCTCTCTGCGGTTTGGTGCACTGAACATGTTGACTAGAGAGAATATTAAAATAGCCTGAAACATCCAATTCCGCAGAGCTTCTGTCTGTCAAGACTCAAGTTTCAACTAACCTCAGCAGCAGCAAACAGACCTCTCATGAATTGGTTGCCTTGCATTGGCATATTTCCAAAGAAACCCATTGTTACTAAGAAAACATAAACATGCATGAAGTTATAAATAAATAAATAAAACTAAAATAAGGTTAGGTAAATATTTCATTTTTGACCCTTTGCTTCCTTGAATAGAAATGTTAATGACATTTCGCCCCCATCAACGTGCATATTGTGAAATTAAACTTATTTATTACGATATCTGATATGACACTTCAATTTTTGTTATTATTAACTTGACGTTCTTGCAAAATTGATAATTAATGGCTACTAGGACACCTCTCTACTCTTATCTTCAATTTTGGATCTCCGTATTGATAAGTTTTTCAAAAAAAAAGAAAAAAAAATCAATTTTGGATCCGCAATAAACACTCACAAAATACAATATACAAATATAATACTATAAAATTTAAAATTTAAAATGAAAAATGAAAAATTAAGGTCCGTTTGATAACTATTTCAATTTTAGTTTTCAGTTTTCATTTTTCATTTTTCATTTTTCATTTTTTGTGCTAGAGTATAGAGAAAAATGAGATTGAGAGGATGAGATTGTGCTAAAATTAACTAACCCTTACAAAAATATAAATTGTTCAAGTGTGTCGACGTCTACACTATGAGAGAGAGAGAGAGAGAGAGAGAGAGAGAGAGAGACCAACAATATTTATTGCCGGTTGACAAGCTTCCAAATAACATCCGTGTGTTAGGTTAATTTGGTAAAAGTAGTGTGTTCGTCTATTTGCACTTGAGTTGAATCACCTCCAACATATAGTTTAGCAATTGTTGAAAACGCATTTAACTTAGCAATTGAAGTAAAAGTACGCTATTGGCACCCTACAATTCTACTCTATCCATCCACTCTCTTGTTTGTAATTTTTAATCCATAAGCAACATGAATTTGAAGTCAAAGTTGTGCGTTGAATGAAACGTTTTGGTAATATTAACTTTGACAACCAATAAAACCCTATGCGCATCAAATATGTGAGCATCAACAATATTAGCGACAAAACACGATTTTAAGACCAAAAAGAAGGTGCGATACCGAAGGAACTAAAACTCACCAGTTTGATTATATCCGAAGAAAAAACAATATTAATCGTATAAATATCCAAGTTTTTCGAATTAAACGACTAGATAAATGCAGATTTGGGTTTATCCAAATTATGAATTCTGCCAAAATCAATCAATCAGATATGCACTTATCCCCAGAAGTTTAAAATCTAGTATCATGAGTGTAATTTGAAAGATTTTCTCTTTATTTCTTGGAAAACAGTTTTTGTTTTTGTTTTTCTTCTTCTTGGAAAAGAGTTTTGAAAGGATTGAATTTGAGGGAGGAAGAGTCCACTTGGGAAAACATATGGGCTATGTATGGGTAGATTGGAGGTCTTGGCCTGGCTGAAGACTATATTGGCATCACATATTAATTGCAAAAATGGTATTATGTCATGCTTGACTATGCATGGCTTCACCACAGAGAGTTACAGCTACTGCTATAGTAGAGAGAAACCAGAAGATAAGAAGGAAGAGAGCTGGCTGCTCTGCGGGGCTCTCTCTCTTGACTTCTTCACCAACTGTGCAAACTATAAAGGAGGAGATGACAGGCAGAAGCTAATCTTTATATCCGAACAAAAGAAAAAGACACAAAATACAAAAAAACTTGGTGAACTTTCTCTCTCCAAACCTGTATTTTGTCCTTGTATATTTCACTTTCTTTTCTTGTCAGGAAAATGAGGAAAACAGTTTTGATTAGCTAAAAACCACTGGATGGATGCAGTGAGCAAAAACAAGGGCAGCTTCATTGTAACTCATTAATTTATGCATGACAGTGCAAACAAAGCAAATTAACCTTTTTAAGAAGATTAATTGAAGGTGAAGCAGAAAAGTTACTGCCTTATCTCCACTACCTAATCAGGCAGGGAAGAGGTCTGAGAAGGAAATTGTAAAGTCATGGAGTGAGATAATCCATTTCATGCAGCACCACCAAGCAAAAAAATAATATAATAAGCATACGAAATTAAGCCCAAAAAAAACCTATTAAAATCTCCAACAGAAAATTCACTGTATACCATTCTCAGATGGGAAATGAGAAATTTTTAGTTCATCTGTATCTACAAAAAAAACCATGTTTGAAATGAAAACTTTTACCCCTAATTTCTAGTTCATCAATCAGAAACTGTTGAAAACTCAAGCTGGCTAAGCTCTCCATCTTCCTCCTCTGGTGCTGGGAGATTGAGATCTATCACCAAATTGTCTACAAAATTAGTAGAAGATGATGACACATTCCTAGCATTGTGAGTCAAATTGTTGTAATAGTGAACTTTCTTGTGCCCACCAAGTGCTTGACCAGAATCAAACTGTTTGAAACAAAATGAACACTCAAATGTTCTCTGCTGATCAACAACCAAATTACCACTATTGCCATTGTTACCAATGACATCATCATCTTCTTCTTCTTCTTCTTCAAAATCATCATCATCATCATCTTCAACATCGAACACTTGGGTCTTGATTATTTTCTTGTGACTTGCTCTGTGGCCTCCAAGTGCCTGATAAGATCGAAACGCTTTGTTACAAGTCTCACACTTGTACTTTCCCTGAGTCAGGGCTCCGGTTTGAGCCTGAAAAGCCGACTCGTCCTCGTCCTCGTCCTCATCCTCATCTACAGATTCATCTACTTGTTTTTTTAGTTTAGCTTTTTCCCATTTTCCCCATTTATCCATTGAAAGCATTATGAGACACCTGGCAACATCTTCAGTTGAAAAAGCATCAGAAACAGAACTCACCTGCTCTGCCTCAAGGGCCGCCTCAGCCGCTTTCCCAATCACTTTACGGCGCCGTTTGGATCTTCTCCGAGTTGGGTTCCTCGGGTGTGACTCGGTGTCGCTATCGCCGTCATGGATGGCTGAATCCAGAGATGGAGAAGAATGCATGGCCCTGTTTGTTGATGAAAGTGGAGGAGATGACTCGGGCGAGTTGCTGAGTTGTTGTTGCTGCTGCGGCGACTGCGGCTTTGCAGGGAGAGGAAGCTTGGCCAGATGAGATCTCATGTGACCACCCATGGCTTTTCCATTGGCGAATCTCTTGTTGCAGATCTTGCAGATTCTATGCTTTTCCATGGAGGAGGATGAAGGAGATCTCTGTTTTTGCTCTGTTTTCTCTTCTTCCTCTCTCTTCCTCTCTTGGTGTTTGGTTTTTGTGAAGAAGAGAAAGAGAGAGTACGAAACTTAATAGGTCACCAGAAATGAGTAGGTGACAAGCATTTCTATCGCAAAAAGAACAAAACCAGAAAGGTCAGAGTGGATATGGGAAAATTTTAAGGTGTCCTTCGGAGGCTGTGGCCAAATGGTGCATGATATATAGCTTTATATTTTCATATGATGCCATTATGATCATATCTGACTAATAAAGTATCAAATTCAAATGCTCTCTAAAATAAATAACAATAAAAATAAACTTTTTGTTTTTTATTTTTATTTTTAAAATCATACTAATTTGCCACAAAATCCCTTCTCCAAATTCTCTCCATTATTACTAGTTCAAATCAATCAATAAATTACCCTAAATATGAGTTTAGCTGACTGGTCACCATTCATAATTAAAATCAAAACAACATTCCCAAATAGGAGGATATACTTTATAGATTCATAACTCCACATCTTTTGTACTTAATACGTGGACATCTCTTAGTGCATCCAAGTTTTATGCATCAATCATAGCTCGCCTTCTGTATCCACGTCGACTATTAGGTGACACGTCGTTTATATCCATCTTTCTCTTTTCATACGGTATTACATCATTTAGCTCAATTTATTCATATTTTTTTAACATTCACATCACATGTATATACTGCCCACTAGTTCGTGTGGAAAATTATGAGTAATTTATAACGTGACAATAATACATATTTTATGTGTATAATTCTACAAGTATTAAAATTCGTAGAAAAAATTGTTGATTATAATATTGGAATCAACGCGGTAATAGAACAATCTTTAATTTACATGAATGAATTGATAACAATTTGAGAAATCAATGTAAGTTGAACTCTTTAACATAAAAAAAGAGAATAACGTTTTAAGTTGGACTGAATTGAGACTTGTATTGGGCTGGGCTGACTTGAGATGGGCCTATGCTCGTGGTCTGCGGCTTTTTAATTATCTTTGGCTGAGGATGAAATGAATTTCAAACTTTTTCTATTTATGAAAGAAAAATATCATTAAATTACGAGCTAGTTAATTGTCGTACGTTATTTCTACTTACTTTGTTGTTTGGCCGCATTACTTACTTAGTCACTATATTGAGCAACATGTTTTCTCATTTTGCCATTAAAATGTTACTTCTATAAATAAATGAAATAAACAATACAATTATACTTTAATTAGGCTCCTAAATAGCTAGATCCAACTCCATCTTTCCTCTGCCGATGTGCTCACTTTACAACCTAAACCATTGACAATGCGCATTGTATGCACATATCGAGTTGTTATAGGTTAAATAAGTGACTATATAAAACTCCTATTCTTTTTATAATTCACGTATATTCAATTGTAAATGTCTTTTAATAATCCATCAAGTGTCTCGAAAATTATTTGTGTTAAATTATTAAAGGAAAAGCATACGAAGGAAAGTTGTTTTGGAGAAGAAAAAATACATAGATAAAAAGATAATTACACAAATGTTTAACCTCACTTTTTCTTAATTTAACTTTTAATTCAAAATATTCGTCAAATTTTTTTATTTGTTGGTTAAATTTATCTTCAATTTTTTGACATACACATCTTTTTTTGAATACAAATGACAATCTAAACTACAAAAGAAAGGAAATTTTTAACACGCACTATTAAAGTGCCATAAAAATTTAAACATAAAACCATTAATATACAAATTAAAATCATTTTTCAACGAGCTAGAATCCAGTTGGCAATTTATCGTCAAATTTGACCTCACCATATAATATACTTTCCATAATTTACCGTGCTATTGACTCTACTTCCGAAAATGCCCTTACTGTAATTAAAACCTTTATCGAGCAAACGCACGCCTCAGTCACACGCGGTAGTTGCCTCTTCCCGCCAAACGCACTGCCTCTCACTCACTCCCTCTGTCTACAGTCCCATAATCGATTCTTCGTCCTTCCCTAAATTCACTGTCAGTCAGTCTCGGATATTTAGGGCTTTCTTTGTGTTCTTTGCAAGAAAACCCTAGTTCTCAGACCCAACCATGGAAGACCCCATTTCTGGCTTCCGTCAACGTTCCGGGTCAGGCATCGTCAAGAGAGTCCGATTGGAGAACTTCATGTGCCACAGTAGCTTGCAGATTGAGCTCGGCGACTGGGTCAATTTCATTACCGGCCAAAATGGAAGTAAGCCCTTTTCTTTCTCCCGCTATGTAGATGCGTGTGATTCAATTGGGTCTGTAAAATTTATGCATAATGAATCGAATTCCCTTTCTTATGTGGATTATTTGGTCCATAAGTAGTGTGTTTTGTAATTCGGTTTTTGAAATTTGTGTAAATATCAGCTGATTTTTGATATTTTGGTTTTTGTAGGTGGTAAAAGTGCAATACTTACTGCTTTGTGTGTTGCATTTGGTTGTCGAGCTAAAGGGACTCAAAGAGCGTCTACATTGAAGGATTTTATAAAAACTGGTTGCAGGTTCGTGGGGTTTGCCTTTTTCCAATTTTTTAATTTCCTTGCTACTGGTTTTGCTTTGTGTTTGCGGTATGACAAAGCAACTCTTAGCTCCTCTGCTGATTGCTCTTGGATGTGAAATATTTGTTATAGTAGTGAACTGATTGCTTAACTAAACAAGTGCTAAATTTGCACCTTTCTAGCTGTGTTAGAGCTCTAAATGGGCGGTGTAAAATTCATCTGCTGCCAACTTTCTTCCAAAAATCACTCATGGAAATAGTAATATTTTGAGTGTTGTGTTCCACATTTTGAATTCTTCTATGTATTCTGTTCAAGGATGATGAAATTGTTGGTAGTTTGATGCCTTCAATTTCAAGTGGCTTAATGCATGTTAGGAACATCAGATAAGCGAACACCTTAAGTGGTGCCATTTGTCTTTGAGACACTTCAAAAAGTTATCTTAAACTACACACATGCACGCATATTTTTTAGTGTCTCATAGTGTTATCTGCTATTTTTCATTGCAGTTATGCTGTTGTCCATGTGGAGTTAAAAAATCAAGGGGAGGATGCTTTTAAGCCCGAAATATATGGTGATGTCATAGTTATAGAGCGCAGGATTTCTGGAACTGCAACCACCACTGTTTTGAAAGACCAACAAGGTTTAAACTTTACATTCCTTGCTTACATAGTTTTCTTTCTCTCTCTCTCTCTCTCTCTCTCTCTCTCTCTCTCTCTATATATATATATATATATATATATATATATATCTCTGTGTGTGTGTGTGTGTGTATCCCAGCACATAATTTTCAAAACCTAACCACTTCATTAAACTGGTTTCCATTGTGTTCTTTGGTCCTGTCACGTGTTTTCGATTGGGAAACTCTTCATTGGACTCATATTAGCAATCATGTTCATAAATGGCAATCTCTGGTTGGACCTACTTATATTTTGGAAGATTTGGGATTTGGTTACTTAAACAAGGAGTGTATAGAATTTTACAGCATTAACTTTCAGATACTGGGTGGATTAATTTTTCATAGTATTTGTTTGTTTGGATTTCTACCTGCACAAAAGTTTGGCCCAATGGCTTTCCATACTGACTTCAACTGGGATGATTTTTTTCATATTGTTTGTAACATTTTTTTTTGGTGTCGATCGGCTAGAAATATTGTTGGTGTGGCATGTTTGTTGGCCTTTTGGCAATTTGATTCTTTTGTGCTTTCATGTGAGGCATCTGGCACCACAAGCTTGTCTATGTATTAAAAATTGTGAAGAAACATGCTTGTTATTTTCTGTATCCATCTATCTTTTACTAAACATTTATAAATTTCTTTTAAAGAAAGTTCCTCTGACATAAGATAATGTTTCATGTAGACATAATGAATGGACTTACATCCCTTGTTAACCTGATTCTCCAATATTGTTCCCCCATCTTGCTTAAACCATAGAAGTAATGAGAGCCTTGTGGAAGCATTGTTTGTTTGTTTTTCTTTTCGGATGATATTATATGATATTGTTAAAAAACATAATAGGTTGTGCTGTATTTGCCACAACATTGATTCACGAGGTTGTGGTTTTCATTTGACCTTGTTCTCCATCTGAGGTGTTTGGCAGGAAAAAAGGTTGCTAGTCGGAAAGAGGACCTTCGAGAACTAGTTGAACATTTTAATGTGAGTGTTTGTCCTAGTACTTCTTGATCACCTTTGCATGAGCTGTTTATCGATTGTTCATGTATATGGTTCTGATTAGGTATTGAAATCAGCATGTTCTCATTAAATTTTAAGACACAGTCTGTTTCTTTTAAATTAGCATGATAGACTGAGACTAACAAAGATGCTCTCTTTTTTTTTTTTTTTTTTTGGTTTCATGATGATGGAATGTCTAAATTGAATGATAAATCCATTATTCACACCATTTAGGAATTTTGTTTTAAAATAGAAAAATTACAGGTTTGCATTATTTGCATGTCAACATTTCTCTTCTTGAAATTTTGTTACTTGCTTTCATGGCTTTGTGCTTTATGGCAGATTGATGTTGAGAATCCATGTGTAATAATGAGTCAAGACAAAAGCAGAGAGTTTTTGCATTCTGGCAATGACAAAGATAAATTTAAGGTGATGTTATGTGTTGCGTGTTCTCTGAGCACAGAGTTCAATAGGTGTACTATACTGACATTTGATTGCTCAGTTCTTTTTCAAAGCCACACTTCTTCAGCAAGTTGAAGATCTGTTGCAAAACATTGAAAAACAGTTGGAGAAGGCAAATGTTGTTGTTGCTGAGTTAGAGGGCTCAATAAGACCCATAGAAAGGGAACTTAATGAGTTGCAAGAAAAAATTAAAAACATGGAGCACGTTGAAGAAATATCTCAACAAGCAAAGCAGTTAAAAAAGAAGCTTGCTTGGGCATGGGTATATGATGTAGACAAGCAGCTCGCGGAACAGAATGCAAGAATTGGAAAGCTGAAAGATCGCATACCTCTATGTCAAGCTAAAATTGATCGACAAATAGTGAGTACAAACTGTTCGCATTGTCATAGATGTCTTTCTATATTTTCAACATGGACTGTTGTCTTTTCGGTTTAGAGGTATCACCTCATATTGTATTGTATTTATTCATCCCCATCTAATCTGTTAAAAGCAGTTATTCATGCAGGGTGCTTTAAGTTTAAGGCACAGCTAGAAATCTCTCTTTGGGGACAAGACATTTTTGTGTTTTTTCTTAAGAATGATTGTTGGATACTTTGCACAGGGATGAATAACTCTTCTATCCAAATCCCCTACTACTATGAGTTGCCAAGTTCCAGAAAACATTTCTTGTTAAGAACGATTTTAATTCTGAAGAAATATTTTCTTCTGAACTATTATATTACCTATATGTGGCGTTTATTGTATTGCCAAATGTTTGACAAAATTGGTTAACTTATTTGTCAAACATTTGGCAATATAAATGGTAATTAAACTTATTTGTCAAACATCCTATGCTTTATCTGGACTTTTAATATAAATAGTTCACTCATGATTTAGTTGCAAGTCGTTGATAGAAATTAGGCAAGCAATATTATGGGGAATCAAGTCCTCAGCTTTGAAAGGAATTGATTGAACACACAGAAGAAAATGTAGAAGGAAAACAGATGTCATTTATTTTGTTTTATCCGTTTTGCAGGGTCAAGTGGCGAAACTAAGAGAATGCTTTGCCTTGAAGAAATCTGAAATTGCACACATGATGAAAAAGACATCAGAGATTAGGAGAATGAAGGATGAATTGCAACAGACACTAGCGTTGGTATGTTGAAAGTTCGTTCTTTTAAAAAGGCATCTGAGTGAAGGATAAATTTTTTTATTTCTCCCTTCTTCCCTCTTTTTCTCTCTCTTAAAGGTGAAAAAAATAATAATTTAACGAGACTCGAAGCCTAGAACTGCTTTGTTTCAGAGAAAATATGTTCTCTGAGATTTCTTTTCACTAGCAAGTCATCTAAAAAAGACATACAACTGCATTTTGGTTTAAATGAAATTGCTGAAAAACTTTATGATGTTGCAATTGTTGCAAGTATGCGTTTTCTTTCTGAATGTCTTTTTGTGTTTGAGTTATTAGCTGTGTAATTCCTGTTCCCTTTCTATTGCTTCTATCTGGTATCCTTGTATTGTTCATGTAAATATTATGCCCTTTCTAGTTTCTACTTTTTATGGATCCCAAATTCTTTTCTCAGGCTACAAAAGAGAAACTTAAGCTAGAAGAAGAATATGGCCGCAAATTTAACCAAATCCAGAAGATGATGAACTATGTTAGGTCTCTTCAGCAACAGGTTCAAGATACCCAGGAGCAGCATGCCAAAAATACACAGGTTTTTCTGTTTGGTGTTTATTTTCCTTTTGATTTTTTCTGTTTGCGGTTGTGTGCCGCTTATTCATGGGGATTAACTGTTCAAGAGCAACTAACTGTATGGGAGTTTTTCCTTGGCATAACTTACTATGTTATACCATTTTTTCTTGAAAATATGCTTCTATTGATGTGAATATTAGATGATTTGCATGAAAATCTCTAGAATAGTGATTTGGTATGGTTTGAAACAATTTAGCTCAATTAGTAACCCTTGACAAAATTAGGGTTTGTTTAATAGAAAACCTTGACACAAGATTTAATAATTATAATCTTCTAGAAAACCTTGACACAAGATTAGTAATGAAAAATAGCAATGCAATAGAAAATCTAACGCACAAATGCATTTGCCAGTGGTTGAACCCCAAGACTCACCTTCTTAGTGACTCAATTTTTTTAAAGTATCCAGAAATTCATTTCCGTAACCAATTTGTAATGACTTTTTTTTTAATGGTAATTATTCCCTATTCAAAATTATGACGAAATCCTTTAATTTCTGCATGACGCTGTTGTAACCAGTTTGATATGCCAAGATAGAATGACATGCGGTGTTCATATACAAAAAACATAGCGGGCATGTGAATACATAGGTGACTGTTTCCAAGCATCTTTAAATTATCAGTTTTTAGACCACTGATTTTGACACTGTTGCAGGCAGAAGAATCAGAAATAGCGGAAAAACTTAAAGAACTCCAAAATGAGGTTGCTAGCATTGAATCAATGCTTGCAAGGTTTAAAGTCATTAATTTCATCAGTTTATATTTTGCATTGCTGTCAGGAGAGATTTAACCTAATCCTTGTTGCATCTTCTGATATGATATTTCAGGTTGAAGGAAGAAGAGAATGCCTTATCAGAATGCATGCAACAGACAAATAGTGAAATCAAACAGATAAATGAAATGGTGCGAAATGTTTGACTTGATTTAATGACTTGAAATTGTTTATCGCAACTTTTTCTCATCCTTTTATTTTGTTGATTAATAAGTTAAAATTGTGTTGTGCAACTTGTTGTCATCCTTTTCTTGGGTCTCTCTCTTAGTTGCTCTGTTTTTTCCTCATTTATTTTGTTGGTTTTCTTCTCTGGAATCAAATTTTCACAATTTTATGTGGACAATGGTATTGGATATGGTGACTGGCCAAAAGATATGATTGTGTCATAGCTATTTGCTGTTTGTTGCATATATACTATTCTGAAACTATTTTGAAAAACCCAAGGTATCTTGCCATACATTCTTTTCAACCCTGAATCTCCTGGTTTTTTTTTTTTTTTTTTTTTTTTTTTGTAAGTTAACTGCATTTAAGCACAAGCTCTACTTCTGGAAAAGCCTAAGTTATTTTAGACCTTTGTCCCAACTCATCTATTTCGATAAGGGATATGTTAAGTGCTTGTAGGAATTTAAAAGAACCATAAATAGTAATTTGGAAGGTATCTTAGGAATATGTTCCTTAGCAGATTCCAAATAACTTTGGTTTTTTTTTAATAGTAAAGGTGGCTACTTCTAGAAAGATTCAAATAAGAGAGTAACATTGGTAAATTTTGGTTTTAAATTGACAAGTTTTGGCATGCATATTCACATAATGGGGATAAATGTCCTACTATTATAGCCAAGTCCTATTTTAAATGGGAATGACGTTAAGCAAAACATATTGAGCTGTCATGATTCAGAAGTAGGAAGACACAACTGCTGATGCAGAGTGTACTGTCAGGAGTTTTATATATTGCTTCATAAAAGGGACAGGGTTCTCTGTTTTGTCATGGTAGGTATGTGTTTAAGTGGTTGAGAGAAAATTGGGATAATATAAAGGGTTTAAAGAACCTGAAAGAAAAGAAAAAGCGAAGCTAAGTATAAGGCAGAAAAAAAAAACCGTGCTTGGTAAGACCTTCATGTCTAGCCTTTTAATTTATAATCTAAATCTAACTGTGTTGTCAATATAAGTTGCCTCCATATATATATATATATATATATATTAGAATATTAACTATGTTATTGATATTACATAATTTGTTTGTCAGACTTAAATAGCTATGTTTGTTGAATGTATTTATAATCACATGTTGGTCTTCTAGATTCAAAATTATGACATGAAGCATCGGGAGATCTCAAATACCATCCGGGAGCTTCAGCGAAATCAAACCAACAAGGTCTGGCACTAATGATCTTGTGGTCTTAGATTCATGAGAAAACAGCGGACTCTGTACTGTGTCACTTATGCATATGTAGCCCATGTGCGTTATATCTCAGGCTGCCATTATACCAAAAACACTATAGTGCTTAAGGAAAATGTTTTGTTTAAACAGGTTACAGCTTTTGGTGGAGATAGAGTGATAAGCCTTCTACGCACAATTGAGAGATATCATCAGAGATTCCAAAGCCCTCCAATTGGTCCAATTGGTGCTCATTTGGTAAGTGTGGAACATCTGCATTATATCTACAAGTTTAGTAAACTTCTACTGTGTAATGTTGTTTTTGCACTTCTGTTACCAAAGTAAATGGTTTTGAATGACCGGTGTTTATTACACGGTAAAGGAGAACAAACATGTCAGTGGGCTTCCATAAGTTCTGATGGCATGTTCTGTTCCTTAGCAGGCATATTGCTTCATGTTTTTCCCCTGTTTTACAATATCTATAATTTACATGATGATAATAAATAATTTTATTTATTACTTGTTGCTAATCTACGCTTCTATCACTTATTGTTCTTTCGAGCAATCTTCTATTTTTGTGGATAGGAGTCAATTTCATTGCTACTTGCAACTACATGCTAAGTGATCAATCTTAATACAATGATTGTTTCTGCAGACTTTGAATAATGGCGATGTCTGGGCTGTTGCTGTTGAACATGCCATTGGAAGGTTGCTCAATGCTTTCATTGTGACAAATCATAAAGACTCGCTTCTTCTGAGAACATGTGCAAGGGAAGCAAACTACAGTGACCTTCAGATTATTATATATGACTTTTCATTACCAAGGTAGATCTTTAGTTCTTCAGATTGCTGTCTCATTCAGTGCACGGTGATTCTTTCTGTGACTGAACAATCCATCGTACTTTCTGATGTAGGTTAAATATACCGCCTCACATGCTTCCACAAACAAGGCACCCAACTACTCTTTCTCTTCTTCATTCTGAAATTCATACTGTTTTAAACGTGTTGGTAGATATGGTAAGTTCACAGGCTTCTTCTGTTCTTGTCCGTGATTAATTGTTACTTCTATTAGTTATTGATCTTGCCTGACTTCACATTTATTTATTTTTGTGTGCCCAACTATGGTTAATTTTCCAGGGAAATGTTGAAAGGCAAGTTCTCGTGAGAGATTATGATGCGGGAAAAGCAATTGTATTTGACCAGAGGGTTTCAAATTTGAAGGAGGTTTACACCTTAGATGGCAGTAGGATGTAAGCTAGAGATCCATGCCTTGTTCCTTTATGCATTCAATTTTCACATTCACAACTGGTTCACAAAGTTTGCTTTGCTTTAAATACCATAAATCTACGTACTGCAGTTTTGTCCAATCTTCTAATTTGATTTTCTATTACTTGTGAAATATAATTTTGACTGAGTGCTAGGATTTTATACTGTTGAACATGAGTTTGGACCCTGAGTTTTGTCATTTATCATATTCATTTGGTTCAGACACATTTTGTGTTTCACAAATAAGTATTTATTTATTGCTTCTTTCTAGGTTTTCTCGTGGTTCTGTCCAGACAGTTCTTCCTCCCAATAAGCGAGTTAGAACTGGTCGTCTCTGTAGTTCTTATGATGATCAAATTAATGAGCTTAAAAGACAAGGATTAAGTGTACAAGAAGAAGCTCAGCAGTGCAGAAGGAGGAAAAGGGATGTAGAGGAAAAACTTCAGGATCTTCAAGAGAATCTCCGAAATGTGAAGGTAATGGATAGCTTACTTTTTCTTCTTTATTATGAGCCTATGCTTCTTAAAAGAAAATTTAATATAGTTGTCCAATTATAATTAAGTTTGACCCGGTTGTACTGAAAAGATTTTTCTTTTGCAATATTGTTTGTATGGTTGGTTTCCTGCCAAATGTCACTTGCATACTTTTTCGTGGGCTATTTAAATAACTAATGCTGTATGTTAATCAACTGTTGCTTCTTTTATTTTGTGTAGAGGAGATGTGCAAATGCGGACCGTGATTTGACGTCTAAGAGGCTAGCAATTCAAGATTTTGACAATGCATATGAAGCTGGTACATCATCTGCATCAACTGTTGATGAGCTGTATCAAGAAATTTCGGTCTGTTCCATTAAACTTTATGTTACCATTGACTCTATTATGTATATTTTCGAAGATAACAATATCCTATTTTGAGTGATTATCAGAAAGTCCAAGTGGAGATTCAAGAAAGGAAAATGTCACTGGAAACGTTTCAAGTCAGAATTGGTGAAGCTGAGGCAAAGACCAATGATCTTAAAGCATCATTTGAGAATCTATCTGGTATGGTAACGCTGTTCAACTTTCATATTAGGTTCCACAGCACATTCTTCCCATCTTACTTGATCTTTGTGTCCAATAAACCAACAGAGTCAGCAAAAGGTGACATTGATGCCTTTGAGGAAGCGGAGAGAGAAATGATGGAGATTGAACAAAATCTATGTTCTGCAGAAGAGGTCCCTTCCGTCCCCGAAACTTACACGCACATGTTTTTAGTGCTTTTCTATGGCCGTAACTCTATTTGTTCTCTGTCTTTGATATCTAACAACTGCCTGTTTATCTCAGGAGAAAGCTCATTATGAAGGTGTAATGAAGAACAGGGTACTTAAGGATATCCAAGATGCAGAAAAACACCATCAGGAGCTTGAGAATCTCCGCGAGGTATCATTTTTAGTCTATGGTTGCATTCTGCATTAAATCCTTGGAGGCAACAGCTTCATGAAGTTCTGCTTGTTGCTTGTTGCTCCTGCATTTCCCTATACAACTGTAAATTTCCAGGCACCTTATTGTGCAGGATAATATACTTAAATCAGAACCCTGGTTTTGCTGCCCTTTCTTTTATGGTTTTTATGGTGGTTTTTACACAAGTATAAACTTGTGTCTGAATTGTTATTGATTATTTTGGAATTTTATATATGAAGGATCTCGCTTTAGTATCTACTAGTTGCTGAAGTTATGCATTGGCTGAAATTGCAGGAGAGTTCTAGAAAGGCTTCTATCCTTTGTCCAGAGAGTGAAATTATAGCATTAGGTGATTGGGATGGTAGCACTCCTGAACAACTCAGTGCCCAAGTAACCAGGCTGAATCAGAGGCTTGAGCGAGAGAGTCAGAGGTATTCTCATGATCGTCTGTCTTCACTGCATTTTTGGGACAATAGCCAAGCTTCAGCATAAAGAAGATTTAAACCTTTTTTTTTTTTTTTTTTTTTTTTTTCGGTTGCAGATATACTGAATCAATTGATGAGCTCCGAATGTCATATGAGAACAAGGAACGTAAGATTTTAAGCAAACAAAAAAGAAACAGAGCTTTTCGAGAAAAGTTAAATGTAAGTTCCAGCTTATATAATGCTTTGTTGGTGCTATAACTGTAATTTTTGGACAGTCATAGACCACACTTGTTATGAGCTGCTCCTTAATCTGTTTATGCAATCAACTTATTTCTTGTTGGAACAATTTGTTGCTTCATAGCAAAAGATAGTTGAACGGAGAAACTTAGGGTGTGCATCTAGTTTCCCTTTTTGTTCCGTTTTTTCTATGGAAATTGTATCTGCTATATAAATTTATAATTAGAGATTCAATTCCTTCGCTTGAATCTGGTATTTAATTTAGCACTTTTAATATGTGAAGTTTGTGGAAGTAGACTGTTGAAAAAATACTTCCTGGTTCATGTCTTGCTTAAAGGAGCCTTTTTGCTTAGGCATTGCTCAAGAAAGGTTACTTCATAGCAGTGATTTTAGAAATACTTCTTGTGGGTAGTGTATGTATTTCTGGGCTGTACAAGGCTCTTTCCTTGTATTAGATATGTCTACTGATACCCAACCTCCAATCCAATGTTTTTTATTTTCCAAGACCCAATCTCCAATGTTAACTCTGTACCTTTTGATTGAGCCCTTCCTGCCAAATGGATAATCTTGCTGCTCAGAGTTTCTCATGTATGTGTTAGTTTTCTCAATTATTAAATTGCAGTCATGCCGCAAAGCCCTTGATTTGCGACGGAGCAAGTTTCAAAGAAATGCAAATTATTTAAAGCGCCAGCTGACCTGGCAGTATGTCGTCTCTTCACAATAACTAGTCACACTCATCATAGTGTTTGTTTTTCTCCATATTTATTTTTTCAATACAAGGTACCTTTTTATTTTTGATCTGTTCTAAATTGATTAATAATTGCCATTAGATTCAATACCCATCTGAGAAAGAAAGGGATTAGCGGACAGATTAAAGTGAGTTATGAGGAGAAGACCCTATCTGTTGAGGTAAGCAAGTTGGTCTTTTTTTGATATTTTATTCTTCCTTTAGTAGTTTAGAATATAGATGAGCTATGTATATCTTGCTTGTGGATAGCTGGACAGCTTAGTGTTTCTTTTGTTAGTCCCCTTTTCTCTTTCCAAGACTTGATGCTGTGTGCCCCTTTTTAGGTAAAGATGCCCCAGGATGCAACAAGCAGCACTGTTCGTGACACTAGAGGGCTTTCAGGTTTACTTCTTGAATATTCTGATGAATTGTCTGTTTATTTGTGCTTTTGCAAGATTAATTCATCATAGATCAATGATTTCATTGTTTGGAGTTGGTTACTTTGACTGGTTAGGCTTTCGCTCAAGAGTAATACGGGACTTTTCACACTTTCATAATCAGGATTTAGAATATGGCATAAATGTTAATAAACATTTATGTACATTTGATTGTTAATCAGGTGGGGAACGCTCCTTTTCAACATTGTGCTTTGCATTGGCTCTTCATGACATGACCGAAGCTCCATTTAGAGCAATGGATGAGTTCGATGTTTTTATGGTACAGATTTAAGCAAGTTCTTTGTTCCAGGATTGAAGATTGTGTTCGTACATGTCCAGGTTGTTTTGTTTAAGACACAAAAAATGGTTCTTATGAACAAATTTTATGCATTTAACTTATTCTTCAGGATGCTGTAAGTCGGAAAATCAGCCTAGACACTCTTGTTGATTTTGCATTGGCACAAGGATCCCAATGGATACTTATCACCCCTCATGATATCAGGTAATGTTGTAAGAAAGAATGTGGATGCGTTCTGTCCTCAGCTTTCTTTGAATGTCTGGTTTTTGCATGAAACCTTATTTCTTCTTCTTCCGCGGAAAGTAAACATGTAGAAAACAATGCACTTGAGAAATGACATGGTAAATTGAATTTGGTTCTTTGGATGCAGTATGGTGAAGAACGGGGATAGGATAAAGAAGCAGCAGATGGCGGCTCCTCGTTCTTGATTTGCCATGTATGATTGTGTCCTGTAGTCGTGCCAATACCTTGTACGGCTTGAAGTTGAACAGATGATGATGTATTTATTTACTCATGTAAATTACCATTGTAAGGCAAACCCTAGGGTCTAGAGACCTTCCCCATGGTTTCTTTTCGGAATTAATATGAACCTTTTTTGCTCTGAATTGTATCCCTTAAATCATATTCTCTTACATAACCGGACGATTCTTATAAAGGAATACTTGTATGAATGGCGACCATTATTCATATTACATATTATTATTTACGAAATTAGCCCAATGAATTTAGACTTTTTTGTTTCTTTATCCCTTCTACTTTACTCTTTCTTGTGTCGTAGATTTCTAATTCCCAGTTTTTTTGAGATCCCAAATAACATATTGAATTAAAAGAGGGAGATTCGCTATTATATCTAATATAATGGCCAAAATGATAAAAAAAAAAAAATTCTTATATGAAATGGACTTTAGAAATTTACTCAAAATTCATTTACAACATAACAAATAGGCTTTTAACTTCTTTTAAATTACAAAATTACCATCAATTTCCTAAAACAAGTCCAACTCTAAAACCTTAATAAAAAAATTTAAAATACTCAATAGGACATCAAAGTAATTTAATAATCAAAATTAAATTCAATAAGGCCACTTGTTATTTTTTAGGTTTGTTTATAGAAATTAAATGATGTAGGATTTATCTATATTATTAGTGTTAAAAATAAATATGTGACTAAATATCTTTTAAAAGAATGTGTGTTGCGTGAGTATGACATATCAAATTCATGTAAATGGAATGCCACTTGACCAAAAACACTCGAGGAATGCCAGAGGACAAATAAATCCATTTTCTATTGCTAAACCTTTACAATTAAATTTCATAGTTATATCAGAAAGTACAAAAGTGGAAAAACAAAATCCTTCTATCAGAAAAGGATAAAGTAGTTACTAAAAAACACGAAAAAGGAAAATATAATCCAATCCACGTCTTTTATGCGCTGAATTATAAAACGATGGTCTATCATCTTTGTTTCCTTGGCCATGGTTTGGTATCTGTCCCAACATTCGAAAACGAAATTTGAATTATAAACGGCTATCTAACGGTCATATTGATGGGACAGCCAAATGGGGTAAAATCCTTTTTGTAAACCTTTGGACCGGGGAAATTCTTTTACATAAACAAGTTTTTACGGTGTTTTGTGCCCACAGAGAACTCGGGTTAAAACCAAATGAATATTTACTCAGAGGACTTGTAAGTCAGATGACTTGACTGTATATAAATAGGTGCTTCTGGAGATTTAAAAAAAAAGGTTTAAATTTTTACAAATGACTTTTTCAAAGACTCGATAAAAGTCCTAGATTCAAAATCTTGGAAGTAAAAACAAAAAGCGCCACACACTCAGAAACCTCCGACCCATTCAAATCTCCTTCACCCGGAAAAGTGTATAGATGGAAACACAGACAAGTTTTAGAGAGAGAAAATCTAGCGGTTGTTAGTGACAAAATCTAGAGAGAGAGAAATGTGATCTAGAGAGAGAGAGAGAGAGCTGAACAGAGAAGACAAGATGGGATACAGAGAAGTTGCAGAGAAAGACCATCACGCTCGAACGATGTCGTTGGGGGCAGAGAAACCAAACACAAAGACCAGCCCTTTACCACCATCGAAGAAGAGGACGTCGAGCTGGTCAGACATCTGGCTTAAGAACACTACGCCCCTCAAGAACGTCATCTTCGCTATGCAACTTGCTTCGCCCAAAGACTCCAAATTCAAACCCACCCACAAAACCCTAATCCCCAACTGGGCAAACATTGACCGTACCTCCTTATTATCCGACGAAATCCTCCTCAAAATCCTCGCCAAGCTGCCCGAGTCGCAGCGCAAGCCTAACTCACTCGTCTGCAAGCGCTGGCTCAACCTCCAAGGCCGCCTTGTACGGTCGCTCAAGGTCTTGGACTGGAGCTTTCTCCAATCGGGTCGGTTGATCTCGAGGTTCCCCAACCTGAATCAGGTTGATATGCTATATGGGTCGTCTATTTCGGACCAAAATTCGGGCATTTTGTTGAGTTATAGAATGTTTTCGTTCCATACCGGTTACGAGTTCTCGCCGAAGCAGAGAGTTTCCGAGTCAAATTTCAAATTGCTTCCACCTGAGGTTGTTGACAGAGGGCTTGATGCGTTGGCGAGTGGGTGCCCCAACTTGCGGAAGCTTGTGGTGATTGGTGCGAGTGAAATGGGGTTGCTGAGTGTAGCAGAGGAGTGCCCCACACTCCAAGAATTGGAATTGCACAAGTGCAGTGACAATGTGCTGCGTGGGATTGCGGCATGTGAGAATTTGCAAGTGTTGAAATTGGTTGCAAATGTAGAGGGACTTTATAGTTCAGTGGTTTCGGATATTGGGCTTACGATTTTAGCACAAGGGTGCACGAGATTGGTAAAGCTTGAGCTTTGTGGATGTGAGGGAAGCTTTGATGGGATTAAGGCAATTGGGCAGTGTTGCCAAATGTTGGAGGAATTGACTTTCTGTGATCATAGGATGGATGGTGGGTGGTTGGCTGCACTTTCATATTGTGAAAATTTGAAGACTTTGAGGTTTCAGTCGTGTAAGAGGATTGAAACTATTCCGGGGCCCGAAGAGTATTTGGGTGCTTGCCCTGCTCTGGAGCGGTTGCATTTGCAGAAGTGTCAATTGAGGGATAAGAAGAGTGTGAGAGCTTTGTTTATGGTGTGTGGAGCGGCCAGGGAGATTGTTTTTCAGGACTGTTGGGGATTGGACAATGATATGTTCAGGCTAGCAAGTACTTGCAGGTAGTTGATTCTTTTTGCTATATTATGTCTTTAGTTGCCTGAGATTGATATTGGCATGTCAAGATTCTGAAGAAGATAATAATGGGGATGAAATTTTGGTATAAAGCTAATGTATTTAAATGTATAGAATTCACCCTGTACTAAGATTAGTTATCTGGTATCAATTTACAAAAGTTATGAACTTTATGAGTAGATCTGCAGAAAAATAAGCTAAAACCTTTTCTGCGATCATTGTTGTAAGACTGGACAGTTGTAATATGATTATAGTTAACTGTTAGAGTTGCTGAGGTCCTAAAGCAAATTTGAAGGGGTGAAAACACTTCTGCTTTAGAATTTTGGTCATTGAATTATCATTTGGAATATCCTTGCAGTGCTATTTTAATGGGATATAATGTTCTAACAGGAGGGTGAAGTTCCTATCTCTAGAAGGATGTTCAGTGTTAACAACAGAGGGTCTTGAGTCAGTAATTCTTCCCTGGAAGGAGCTTGAATGCCTTAGAGTAGTGTCGTGCAAGAATATAAAAGACAAGGAGATATCTCCTGCCCTCTCAACCTTATTTTCTACTCTCAAAGAGTTGCAATGGAGACCAGATACGAAATCTCTTCTTCCATCAAGCGTTTTCGGAACCAGCATAGGAAAGAAAGGCAGTAGATTCTTTCGGAAGACTCGAGATTTGAAGATGCTATTTGATGATCAGAATCTGCTCCTTGATTTTATACACAGATGATTCAGATTGAAGCTGCTTTTACTCTTGCTGTGAAGATTGTATCAGTATACTATAGTTGCTGTACTCATTCTGTTGTCCCTTTTGGATGCTTAACACAGAAGTTGACAGAGGAAGAAGGTTGTTGTTAGTTTTATTCTTCCACAGTCAGGCAACAGCCAAGGATGTATAATCATAAGGGTTATATTTGCCCGACCCACTTCTCCCTTAGTGCATGTTGGGCAACCCTTTTTCGCCGTAATATCTTAATTTTATGGTACAGATGGTTTAATTCGGCATTCTTGTTTGGTCTGTACTTCTGTTTTTACTACGCTTCTAATCTCTTCAGCAAAACAAACATACAATAATCAGATTATTGAACAAACTCAAACTGCTGCAGAGGAAAGAAATGTTGGTGCTTGGGATAATAAATAGATAATCAAATCTCAGTTAAACTAATCTAAAGCAAATACTAATGATTTCAATACTAGACACTACTAATTTCTCATTTCATTCACATGTCGTGATACTTATGATATTAGAAGACTCATGAAAGTCTATCAAATAAGAGATAATTCAGCGGATTATATTTTTAATTAAAACTTTATCACTTTATTTATGTTTTAATTGCACTCAAATCAAAACTGGAAATTTCCTGTAATCACCACCAAAGAACAAAAAAAGAGCAAAAAAAAAGAGAAAAAAAGAGGGGGGTGGGGGGGTGGGGAAATTTCTTTGGATGGGTGTGCTGATCAATTGTTGGGTGTATTTATTTAGAAACTGAAAAAACCTCCACCTACTAGGCTACTACATCGACCAGGATGACGTGGCAACCTAGAGGGGAGGGAAAGAGAAGAAAAAGAGCAGGAAATAAACGAGATGATGTTGACAGCGCTGACGCGTGAAAATTTGTCTGCTTGATTCTCCACTGAGATCATCACTCAACTCTTAAACTAAAACTCCAACTTCGAACTAATGGGTTTACAGACAGATAAAGAGACGATGAAGAAAGGCAAGGAAGTTGTGGTTTCAAGCCCTAACACCAACGACGATGACGACAACCTTAATATCAGCGAAGGAGACTTAGACGGCGACAATAATCATAACAGAGGAAGTGGCGTCTCTTTTACTTCCGTTAGATTCTCTTCTCGCAACACTTCCTCCAAATACGACTTTGTCAAGGTTCTTCATTTTATTGTTACCCAAAGAACAAAGGTTCTTAATTTGACTACTCTATTTCTGTTTGGTTTCGGAGAAATAAATCAGAATCGAATGTCTTTTTGTGCTGAAAAACAAACAGGTCAAGGTGTGGTTGGGCGATAATGCAGATCACTACTACGTGCTTTCCAGATTTTTGCTCAGCCGAATGTTAACTGTCACTAAGGTCTCAATTCCATTCAACCCAATTCAGTATTTTGATTCTTGTTATTAATTTCCAATATCTGTGTATGTAAGTGTGTGTTTGCCTCAATTCAACTATTTGTTTCTTTTGGTAATTTCTAATCATCAGTTGTATTGTTAATTTATTATGAATTTATGGTGGTGATTGCAGATCCCAAATTATGTAGCTATTAAAATTGCTTTGGAGCTCAAGAAGCTGCTAATAGACAACAGCCTTCTAGATGTGTATGCTGTGTCCTCACTCATTTATTCTTCTTTTATTTTGCTTTTTCTTGTTTTCTGATAGGATTCTTATAAATGGTTTCACTTTGTGTTTCTGTGATGTGTTGCAGCTCGCAGTCTGATTTGGAAGCCAATTTGTTTAAGGTAATGTCATGTGTGTGTGCTTGTCCAACAAGTAGTGCGCTTTTTGAAATTTTGTAGGTGTTGAATTTAGTTCATCTCTGTATGCACAGCTTATGGAACGAAGGGGTTATGGGGAGGAGTACATAAACCGGTACAAGATGATGACGAGGTCAGTCTAAAATCTATATTGCTTTTAGGAAATTCCTAGAAACTGAATAAGGGAAAGATGGTAAATTTGCTGAACTCTATAGTAATACCTTTTTTCTTGTTCTGTGTGGGGCCAAATTCTTTCAGATTTCACCATCAAAGAGTGCCATTAGTTATTCTTGTATGTGGAACTGCCTGTGTTGGAAAGTCCACCATTGCTACCCAACTTGCACAAAGGCTAAATTTGCCTAATGTCTTGCAGGTTTTTTCTTTTGTATCTGTCATGTTCTCTCTCTCTCTCTCTCTCTCTCTCTCTCTCTCTCTCTCTCTCTCTCTCTCTCTCCCCCCCATGTACCGACTGTTTTGAGTTGCAAAGAGATGTCATTGACATTTATTTTGTCCTTTTACTGATTGTTACAGACAGATATGGTATATGAATTGCTGCGCACATCAACAGAGTATGTCCCTGTTTTATTTATTTCCTGACTTTTACATTTTGAATGTCAGGTTCCTATGCTAAGCTGATTAATTAATGTTGCTTAAGTTAAGCTTTTTGTTTTGATGAACAATATTAGAGTGTTTATTGTGTCATTTTTTTTCTAATTCAGTGCACCATTGACGTCTACTCCTGTATGGGCACGAGACTTCAGCTCCTCTGAGGAGTTAATTACTGAATTTTGTAGGGAGTGCAGGATTGTTCGTAAAGGTAGTCTCTTTATTAATACATCTGCTGAGATGAGTCAGATGACTACTTTTGAACTTTAGACAACCAGAAAGGTTTTTATGTCTGAAAGCACGCCAGTAGTTTCTCTCTCTGTAATAACAACTTTTCTATGCCTTTATGCTAGTCTGTTGATTAATAATCTCTGTTCTGGAACACGTGCTTCGCAGGATTGGCTGGTGATTTGAAGAAAGCTATGAAAGATGGAAAGCCAATAATAATAGAGGTGTGGTTAAATTCCAAGCCATGGTGGATGTAAATGACATCGTAATTCAATTTTGTCTTAATTTTTTTCTCTTTTTCTATCTCTTCCTTTGTCTTTCTTTTTTCTTATGAAAAGATCCATGACCTGTGTCAAATATTTTGCCTGAAAAACCTCATATATGTATAACGAATTCATCACTCAGTGCTCTATTTTGTGTTATAAAAGATTCTGCCCAAGTCTCAATTATCTTGTTGTTTGCCTGAAACTTTTCTAGAAGTGAAGATGAAAAAAATTAAGGATTTGTCTTAGATTGGTAAGTTGCCTTTTCCTTGATCAATGGGGTGAATTCCTCACAGATGGTCTGTGCATGGTAGGGCTTAAATATTGACGAGCCTTGCTGAAATGCATGCTGCAGAAGGGACTTTCTTGTTTTCGAGAGAGAGTGGTAATCTTGTCACTGTGTTGAATTTTGTGATGCCGAACAATAGAGAGGGACTGTTATTAGGTCGTATATGCGAATTATTTGGCTAAGAAAATTTACAATGGCAATATGATGAGCATTAGCAAGCTTCTTGTCTGCTTAGTTTTTCTCACTTTCAGCTTGGACAATTTTGTTTTCTGTTGATGGTAATTGCAGGGAATACATTTGGATCCAAGCATTTATTTAATGGAAGATGAAAATAAAACACAAGCTCATGGGCAAGAGAAAATTCAAGAGGCAGAGTCCCTTGCAGCAGATGGTTCCAAAACACACATGGAAAACGATTCTCCAAGTATAAATGGAAATCCTTCTGAAGTTAGCAACAGTACTGCGCATGTCAGCTCTAATGAAGGGACACTGGTTAACAAGGTGAACGAAGTCTCAGATTGCCTGGAAGCTTTTGACCTAGCGGAAAGTGTTTCTGAGAATAAAGGTTAACCCCCATTGTGGATATTGCTCAGAATGTTTGTGTTCTGTTCAACCACTCATATTTTTGTTTAGAAACATACTTTATCAAAAGACATGCTGATGTCAGTTGCAACTGACATCTGCCAACAAGACACACAATTTTTGTTGAAGTGAATAGTGGAGTTGAACCATTAAGATGTCAGTTCTCTAACTACTTTTGTAGTGCTGCAGGTGGAAGTCTTACTGGTCCAGAGATGGATAAAAGTACTTCTGTTAAGAAAGAGAAGTCTGGTCCCGAACCAGTAATTATACCTCTAGTTTTGAAGATGGCTGAATTTGATCATAAGGTGTTGTCACGTTCTCTTTCATGTGTATAGTTTTTGATAGAAATTATCTTTTTCCCTGTCCTTTTTGTGCAAATGCATTGTGTTAAAGGCTTTGTCCTTATTCCTTTTCATAAGTAACTTGGCATTTATGCCTACAAGTAGTTGTGACAGCTATAGTTGTGTATGCACATCAATTAGTGTAGTGCCAATTTAAATGCACAATGAATGGTGGTGGCAAAAATCGGCAATACTAGTGCTGTTCCTGCTCTCCTCTCTGCATCATAGACCTCTAAATCCTGAATTAGTTTCATTGAGACACGCTTTATAGGACACGGTTTTGCGGGGAAAATGATGTATACGTTCTCATACTTTTCCCCTTGTGGCTTTGTAAAGAATTTCTTGAGTTTTTTCATGTTGTCGATTGAACTGCAAGATTATTGCTTTACGTTTACTGTTTATATGCTCACATTTTCCCTCATCGTTTGTGTTATATTCTCAATCTTGACTTATTTTGTAATTTGTATACCTATACTCTCATTTGCAGGCATTACTAGAGGAGGGGATCTCGACTCGTACATTTAGTGATAAATGTATAGTCCAGGTATTCTGAGCTTCTTTCTTTCTCTTCTCATTTCGATAAGATCTTGATGAGGTTTTCAATTAGACTTGCTTTCTTCACTTCTTTTGCACTTAATTTACAAGTTACTTTTTTTCATTTCCAGGATAAAGATAAGCTAATAAGAAACTTAAAGACCATCCAGGACTATCTATGCTCATTCAATTCGCAGGTAAGTGCCTTCATGTCATTTGAATTTCATTTTATCTTTGAATTGGCTCATGGTTTATCGTTGGTTAGTTATCTGTCATTTTTATTCCAACAGGGTTTGACAGTTGTCAATATATCAGCAACCACATTCCCACAAACATTGGATTGGCTGCATGGATATCTTCTTGAGGTACTTCTGATGGATTTTTTTTAGTTTGTGTTGTCCTGGCATCCTTACTGCTGGTTAAACCTAGAAAATTTTGATGTTTATGGCCCAACTGATGGGTCCCAAGTGATATTACTTTACTATGTATTTATTCCATAATAAAATCTAGTAGCCAGTGGCTGGAACAAGAGACAGCTCCCATGATCCTACATCATGTTCATAGTGGTTTTACTTACAGTTCCCTGTTGCATGACCCTCCCTTTATCCTACATTGTGTTCTTAGTGATCTCACTCACCAGCCCATATAGCTATTTTATCTATTTCCCTGATAATGAAGTTCTTTATACAGTGCATTGAACATGGCATTTCATCAGTATCCAACGAAAATAATAGGCGGCCTGTGGAAAAGTAGATTGCATTCAGATGTTAGATGAAGGAAGGTATGAGTTGGACTTCCATAATTTGATTTCTCTTTGACGCATTATGGAACATAGATCACTCTTTATTATTTTTGTTTAATCTAAACATTACAAGGTAAAAGCACATGAAAGGGTTCAACTATACATCATATCAATCATGTTTTGGACTGTTGCATCCTATTTTCAATCAATGCGATTCTCCAATTTGACTTGTGATATATGAATATCTTAAAGGGGGAAGGTATGATAACATACGTCAAATAAAGAGTCAAATTATTATGCTCATCACCAACTTTACATTCAATTTTTATTTCTCTGAGAAGTACTTTACATTCATTTGGTTCGTGCTTGATTACATTCTTTTTATGAAATTTTCAGCTGTCTTTCTGAGGTTGGGTTTTTAGATGAATAACCCTGTGTTATGGTTCTCATAGAGCTGAAGAAAAGAACCAGTTAGGGTTATGAAATCAGCAACCGGCTTGATGTTAAGATCAGATGTGGGAAAACAAAATGGAGAACAAATACTTAGAAGAACCTTGCAGCAGCAGCAGCTTGTGAAACAAAGTTTTTACTTACATGGCATAATTTACAAAATTCGATCCTATTGGATTCCGCCGACTAATATCCGGCCTCATGTATTGCACCCGACACTTCTCCAAAGTTCAGCCCGTCGATACGAGATACCAAATTATGGGGCTCAGGAGAAACTTGCTGGCATGCAAACTCATTTAATAAATTGTTGTCTTCATAGTGTTCGTTTGTGTAACTTAAGAAAGCCCATCTAGGGTTTGTTCAAAATAAGGTCATGATGTCCTTAACCACTTTTTGGATGTTCATCATAGAGTATAGGACCGCTTCAATTGTACGTGCACCTCCTTCATCTTTTCTGTATATATGAACAAGGAGACGCAATAATATTTCTTGTCGATATTGTTGCTGCTGTTCGTGAAATCCCACTAGAGTTCTCATCAAACTTATCTCTTGCTGCACTCAAAACATTTTTCCTCACGAATATTATTAATGATCGTGGTTATATTTTTTACCACATGTTGCCTCACGAAACCATAGCAGGCAACAGTATTCAACAGTTCACTCACTCTTCCACTCATTTTAAATTTTTTTTTTGAACAATTGAATTAATATCCAACGGTAGGTGACCACAATCTCTTGGACTCCTGTGGTCCAAGAGATCGGGACTGTTGTAAATAAATAAAAATAAAAATTTAAACTAAACTAAACTAAAAACATTTATGTCTACATGTTCCAATGCCCACGTTCCTGCCACATCCCATTACAAATTAATACCAACAAAATTTTGTACGTACATTCTGAATGGTTGGTATGAGTTTGTCATTTCAGGAATAATATATTAACAAGGCTGCATGGATCCTTAAAATCCTAGGTCATCAAGTTCTATATGTTTTTCCTCCGTTGAAATGCTCATCATTATCTTTTACGTAAAAGAGGTGGCCGATGCAAAGAGATGCTGATGGTAGATGTACATGCACTTAGAATTGAGTGATTGCAAGGAAATATGGGTCGTAGAATCATCAACGCTTCCTCCAAATACGACTTTGTCAAGGTTCTTCATTTTCTTCCCATTTCTCCTCTGTTTGGTTCCCGAGAAAATCAGACTCGTAAATTTTTTGTTCTGTAAACAGGTGAAGGTGTGGTTGGGTGATGATGCCGAGCACTACTACGTTTTTTCCAGGTTTTTGCTCAGCCGAATGTTAACCGTCACTAAGGTCTCAATCCCACACAAACAAATTCAGCATTTTGATTCTTCTTGTATTAAGTGTCTGCCTCAATTCAATCTGTATTTCCTAATTACGTCATCGTATAATAATTTTTTTTTTCAATTATGTTTTTCTTTATTTAATGAATTTTTGTGGTGGTGGTTCAGATCCCAAATCATGCAGCTGTCAAAATCGCTCTTGAGCTCAAGAAGCTGCTCGTAGACAACAGCCTTCTAGATGTGTATGCCGTCTCTTTTAGTCTAGCTACTTTTTTATTTTGGGATTTATTTTGTATATTGTTGTTTTTTTGGGTTTAAGTTTCGTTTAGATTTTTATCAATGGTTTCACTTTGCATTGTTGTTGTGTTGCAGCTCGCAGTCTGATTTGGAAGCTAATATGTTTAAGGTAATGTCATGCTTCTGTCTGTACGTAGTTGTTTTTCTTGTACCACAAAAGAGGTGCACTTAGAAAACTTTCAAGATGCTGAAGAATTTATTTATTTTGTTACACATCTCTGTATTTGCAGCTTATGGAGCAAAGGGGTTATGGGGAAGAGTACGTAAATCATTACAAGATGATGACTAGGTCAGTCCAAATTCCTTGTAGGTAGTACCTAGAAATTGAATAGAACGAAGAACATGGTAACCTTTTTTGCTGCATTTTATGGTAATACCCTACTTTCATTTTTCCTTCACTTTTCTGTTGGGGGGTTCCCTAATTTCTTTCAGATTTCACCATCAAAGAGTGCCACTAATTATTCTTTTATGTGGAACTGCCTGTGTCGGAAAGTCCACCATAGCTACCCAAATTTCACAAAGGCTGAATTTGCCTAATGTCATGCAGGTCCTTTTTCTTCAATATCTGTCATGAAAATGCTATCTCCTTCCCTCCCTCCCCATGAAGTTTTATTTTATACAATTTGTGTTCTTTTAATGACTCTTGCAGACAGATGTAGTATATGAATTGCTGCGCACATCCACAGAGTATGTCTCTCAATTTTATTTATTTCCTCAATTTTACATTTGAATATATGCTAAAAACATTGGTTCTTCTCTCCTTTTATCCAATTCAGTGCACCATTGGCATCTACTCCTGTGTGGGCACGAGACTTCAGCTCCTCCGAAGAGTTGATTACTGAATTTTGTAGGGAATGCAGGATTGTTCGTAAAGGTAGTCTCCTTCCTTGTTAATACATCTCTTCAGATGACAACTTTTGAAGATAACCGTTAGAGAATCAGAATATAGTTTTGAGGCCTGTGAGAGCATGTCCAGCAGTTTCTCTCTCTGCAAGAAAAAAGTTTTGTCTGAATTTTTGCTGTTGATTTATAATCTCTGTCCTGTAACATGTGTTCCCCAGGATTGGCTGGTGACTTGAAGAAAGCACTCAAGGATGGAAAACCGATAATAATAGAGGTATTAGCAAGCATGTCATAGTTGAGTTATTTGGCTAAAAAATGTAGGAAGCATTAGCAAGCTCTCTGTGCACTCAGTTCTCACTGTCAACTAGGATGATTTCCAATTTTGTCTTTTAATGATAATCACAGGGAATGCATTTGGATCCAAACATTTATTTAATGGATTATGAAAACAAACCATCAGCTCCTGTGGAAGAGAAAACTCTGGAGGCAAATGAGTGTGCCAGCACGGAAGAAGGGACAACAGCTAACAAGGTTAACAAAGTTTCAGACTACCTGGAAGCCATTGGCCTAGCAGGAAGTGTTTCTGAGATTAAAAACGGTTAGCAGCTAAGGATATTTCTCAGAAAGTTTATTTTATGTTTAACCAATATCAAACACATGGCAGTTGTGCAACTACTTTTTATGGTGGTTCTAGTAAAAATCTTTAAGGTCCATACAACCACAGGCATATTCACATAATGTTTGTTGAAGTGAAAGAGTTGAACCTTTAAGATATCACTTCGCTAACTAATTTTGTGGCAGTGCAGGTGCAAGTCCTAAAGGTCCAGAGGAGCTTAAAAGCACTTCTGTTGAGAAAGAGAAGTCTGGTCCTGGACCACTAATTATACCTCTAGTTCTGAAGATGGCTGAATTTGATCATAATGTGTGATCACGTCCTCTATCACTTATATAAATTTTTGTACAAATTCTATTTTTCCCTGTCCTTATTTTGTATGTGTGAGTTCGTTGGCTTTGGTCTTGGTTGCTTTAGGTTCCTTTTTGTTCTGCATCGTAGGCTTCCAAATCATTAAGATACACTTGATAACATATAGTTTTCATGAAAACATGAATACAACTTCTCATACTTTTCCTCATGGCTCTTGGTAAAGCAATTCTCGAGTTTTCTGGTGTCGCTGATGCAACTGCAAGATGATTGCTTTACTTTTATGGTTCTTATGTTCAGCCTTTCCCTCATTGTTTGTGTTGTCTTCTCAATTTTGCATCACTTTGTCTAACTACACTTCTTGTCTACAGACTTTACTAGAGGAGTGGTTCTCAACTTATACATTTAGCGATAGACTTCTAGGCCAGGTATTTACAATTGTATATTCTCTTTACTTGGATATAGGCTTATTTTTGCTTCTTCTTCTCATTTGAATAACATCCCAAGTGTTTGTTAACTGAGATAAGTTTTTAAAGTTAGAAACAATCCCCCCAACCTTCTTGTTTCCTTTTCTAGGACAGAGATAAGCTGATAAGCAACTTAAACACCATTCAGGACTATCTTTGCTCATTCAACTCCAAGGTATGCATGTGTCTTCATGTAATTTCCGGTTCCTTTTAATCTCTGAATTGGCTCTTGGTTTACCCTTGGTTATTTATTCTGCCATTTTCATTCCAACAGGGCTCGACAGTTCTCAATCTATCAGCAACTACATTCAACCCAACATTGGATTGGCTGCATGGCTATCTTCTTGAGGTACCTTTGATGAACATTTGAAAATTCATGCATTCTTTCCAAACTTTCTGCTTCTTAATCAGTCCCAAGCCAACCCAAACTGTGACAGTTACATAACTCAGTTCCAGGTTCCCTTGATCCTACAACATGTTCTTAGTGGTTTTATTCCACCGGCTCATATTGTTATCGTATCTCTTTCCAGTGTATCGAGCAAGGCATTTCGCCGCTGTCCAATGACAATGTCAGGCGGCTTGTGGAAAATTAGACTGCATTCCATTCAGATGTTAGCCAGCTCAAAGCAGGCATGAGTATGATATCTTTTTTTTTTCTTCCTTGGTTTTTTCTTGTAACAATGTATGTAACACAGGATAGCTGTGTATGTAATTAAGTTTCATTAATCCAATAATTACACAGAAGTGGAGAAAAGACCAATTTTGAAGGTTTCTCATTCAAAGCAGCAAATCAGTTTGGAGTTGGACGATAAAGATCAAAATGTATGCCAGAAAACAAAATGGAGAAGAACAAATCTTCAAGGGCTATTTCATATCCAGCATCTTGTAATGCAACCAACACTTGTCCAAAATCCAGTTCTTCAATTATACTTATGAGAAGACCAAATGGCAGGATTTGGATTTGGAGAAACTGGGTGGCATTCAAAATCTGTAGGATAAATTGTGCTTAAAATCAGTCTTTGCATACTTTGTATTTAAAATTTTATATGGATTTTTGTATTGAAAGTGGGACACCCACAACCATTTTCTATCTTGTTATATCCAGAGAAAACGAAGCCAAACAACACATAGAGTAACTAATCAGAATAAATATAGTACATAAGAGAGAGATGATACCTGAAACAAATTGTGTAAGAAAAGTAGCTGTGACATTATTCTGCTCTTTATTATGTTTATGGGAAGACCAAATGGCAGGATCATGATTTGGAGAAAAGTAGCTGGCATTCAAAATATATTGGATAAATTCTACTTAAAATTAGTCTTGGCACAATTTGTATTTAAAATTATAATATTTCATTGCAGATGAAACTTGATTGATTGCATACAATTATACAAGAATGTAATGTAAAATTAATGAACTAAATCTCATCATCCCATAAGTCTTCAAGTGTCCTGTATGGGCTCGTCGTTTCATTCACAAGAGACTCTCCCCTCATGATCTTCCTTTCTTCCAATCTGTCTATCTCCATGAGATCCCCGTCGTCCAATTTCAGATCAACGGCCCCAATGTTCTCCTTCATCCTTTCTGGATTAAAGCTTTTCACAATCACACTTGATCCCTTTGATAATCCCCATCTTAGGGCAACCTATATTATTAAGGAAAAAATCTAGTAAACATTTGACTTTTTTTAAAATTTTAAAAATAAATGTAAAAACAAAAAAAAACTTTGGGTTTGCTATTTGATTGGATTTTATACCTGGGCTGGGGTTGCTTTGCGCTGGAGGGCAATGGACTTGATGATTGGGCTGTCCACCACAAGTGTTGATCCCCATGAATTCCCGGGGCCACCGAGTGGTGAATAAGCACTTACATGGATATTGTGGTCCCCACATGCCCCTCGAAGTTTTGTTTGCCTCCACATTGGGTGCATTTCCACCTGTATATATTATGATAGATGGTGATGAGATGACTGATGAGGAGGACAATAATATCCATAGTTGCCTTTGAAGAAATGCATTAACATTGTTTCAATTGACTTTTTTTATTATTATTTTTTTCAATCACAATTCATTCATGCCCCAAAATTATGATGAGGAAAAAAACAGAGATTACAAGAGTCGAAAATGCCAATATACAAAAACAAAGAACAACAAGCATATAAGAGTTCAAATTAAAAACCATTGCAGTTTATAGATAAGCAAAAGTGATAGTCTTTACTCTTCATAAAGTTGTGAGTTGTAATCAAAAACCCAACACGTAGGATAATAAAATAGTAAAGGAATGGCCCATTACCCATAGGGGGTTGGAAATTTTTTCATGCATTTTCAAACCTAACCTCATGAATTTGTAATTCTTTTGACTAAAGCTGTTGGGGTTGCAGAATCCCTGATAAATTTTACCTGATTGACTGCTGGAGGCACAGAAGCAAAATCCAAAAGCTGCTCAATCTTTCTGGAGGAGAAGTTGCTTACACCAATGCACCTACACAACCCCAAGTCCAGGCACTTCTCCATGCCAGCCCAGGTGGTTTCCAAGTCCAAATCTTCGAACTCATCTTCATTTGGAATGGGATTGCAAGCCCTTGGCTTCAATTTCACTGGCCAGTGCACTAGGTACATGTCCAAGTGTTCCATGCCCATGTTCCTGCAACAATCAAATCAAATCAAATATTTTTATTATTCACACTTAGACTTACACTTGGATATTTGCATTTGTTTGTTTATTTCTTCTACAAAAGATATAGAATCTATCCATCTATCAACTTGCATGGATTTGTTCTCAAAATCCTAGGCCATGGATTTTGTCTTCATTGATATCCTCATCATCATTATCTTGTCTTTTAGCTAAAAGAGGTGAGATCTCATCAAGAGAAGGGAGAAGAGATCCTGCTGATGTAAGAAGATCAAACCAGATTGTATTTGAATTCACATGCACTTTGAGTGATTGAAGGGCATATGATATGGTATGGGTCCAAATTGAGTTGAATGTGATAAATATAAGTATATTATATATATATATATATATAGTTAACAATGGCAGCAATGGTTGCTTTGCTTACTTGAGAGTCTGCTTCAGTCCTGAAACAGGGTCATGGTGATCACTTCCCCATAACTTTGATGTAACAAAAATGTCTTCTCTTTCAACTTTCCCATCGAGAATGGCCTCTGTCAAAGCGCTTCCTAGGGCTGGTTCAGAACCGTATATCTTTGCAGTGTCAAAATGCCTATAGCCCATCTGCATTACAAAATCATGCACTTTTAGAATATGCTCTCATTCATTTAGTACTTGATAAATAAATTTTAAAATAAATTTTTTTTAAGAAAAGAAATTGTACGGAATGTACCTTGAGGGCCATATGGACAGCTTCTTGTGTTGTTTTCCTGTCATTTTGGAAGGAATAAGTGCCCAACCCAATGACAGGCATTGTTATTCCACAATTCAAGCGAACCTGATTGCTCCTCATCTCTCTCTCTCTCTCTCTCTCTCTCTCTCTCTCTCTCTCTGTGTTTAGCCGCAATGCAATGCAATGCATATCAAAAATGGCACTCTGGTGCAGCTATATATATACACAGAAGAACGTCCGTCACCAAAATGTCAACATTGTTAACTGTTTTCTTAAGACACTTCAACCCCATTCAATATTTAAAACAAAAATAAAGATTTAAAACTTATATAATTAACTTGTTTCTAATAAGTGATGATATGAAGACATTGAAAGAGAATTATTGATTTGAAACAAACAAATCAAGTCATGGGATTTTCCATGTCTCCAGGGATTTCATGAAATGGCCCAAATACCCAATGGACAAGTATCTTAGAGCATCATTTTGGAACAAGATTTAGCTGTACATATAAAATATAATTAGAAACAAATTATTTTTTGGAAGTATTTATACTAAAGTCAACTAGTCTCTGCCTCTGTGTCACCATCAAAGCAACCGTTGCTTCTCAGAACTACAGGTGTTACCTCCTCCTACCTTCTCTCTCTCTCTCTCTCTCTCTCTCTCTCTCTCTCTCTCTCTCTCTCTCTCTCTCTCTAGAGCAAGAATTGAAGACAGGCAAAATGCTTGAGCGTGCAAAACAATTATATTTTTTTTAAAGGGTTTGTTGACTCCTAAACAATAAATAAATGAATTTAAGTAATTGGGTATTTGACATGCAAATTTGTCAATGCATTAAGTCAACGGAAATTGAAATTTTAACTAATTTATTTATTTGTATAAGCATTGTTCTTCCTTAGTCTTCCCTGCTCTTAGTTGACATTGCTCCAAAGTCAAATGGAGGCACATTTGGACGGCTTTATTTTATTTAGTTATCAGTTTGTTGTTTAATGTTGTAGTTTATGCAGTCTAATCTTTAAGCAACGAATCTGAATATAATTTTTTTCGCCTTGACAATTTTTTCCTATTTCACTTTCTTCGCCCTTCAACATCAACTCTCTTTTTAGGATTTACTACTCAAAGTAGCAGTACCAACTACCAAGTTGATTTATTATATAATATATTTCAAATCCTTTTTTCTGGGAAAATCAAAATCGAATAGAGCGAGGTGATTATATGTATTTTCAATCCCTTCCCTTCCCAAGATATGCATTTTGTTATAATAACTTCAGATTCTGGAGACATTCACTACAAGACATGTTGCATATTTTTGGAGCACCGCACCGCCACAACAAAGACGCGTAAGGATCCTAAAAATCCTGTCATGTGAAGCTCGGATTTTCTCATGTTCCTCTGATCTTGTAAAAGCCGCAACTCATTTTGTTTGTTTTTTTCACGAGCATATAAATATAATCACAAATTAGTATTTTACAAATCTAAAAAGTAGGCAGCAATTACATTTACACTTTTTACATACATGAAGGCTGGAAATTGTGTTTACATAATTAGCATTACAAATACAGAAAAACAAGATGTTTTCCACTACACATTTTTCACATAAATAAGCTTCACCAAAGGTCCATGTTGTAAACATCTGAAACAAAAAAGAAAAGTTAGCAAGTTGTAAGTCAAAGTTCATAGAAAAGCCACAAGACTACCAAAACGCAACTTTTTTTTTTTTTAGAGCTACCAAAGTGAAAATGAACCTGAAAAAATATACAGTAGAAAGAATATATGGTAAGGAGGCTGGAGAGGTACCGAATTCGCATGATTTTCCAAAAATAACCAAAATCACTATTTCTGCTTAGCTGCAACAGTCCTTTGAACAGTTGAAACTCCATCCACAAATTTGGTCCGGAAAAGAACATTAGCATTGTTGAACATGCCTTCTTTCAGTGAAACCACAATAAACTGCAAAATGTGATGAGAACAAAGAGAGAGAGATGAAGACAACTTGATTATAATTTATAAGACATCATTCATTCTTAGTTAAACCCCATGCGTAAAGCACCATTCTTACTTAAGCCCCATGTAAGAACTGTTTCCCATACAATGATTACAGCCAAAGTTCGGACCCTTTTAACGGTTCAAAATTCTTCAGAGGTTTCAATCAAAGTTTATCATGAAAAGAAAAAAAAATGCCTATGCAAATGAGGGAATCCACCAGACCTGGGAGTGTGGGAAATGAGTTTTGATCATTCTTCCAATATTCTGTGTGTGGCTTAGATCAAGAGCCGCATCAACCTGCAAATGAAGAGAATGTCATGCCGACAAAAATTATATCTAAACAAATAGAGAGCAACATATGCCCTTAGAAACTCTATTGCAAGTACTATAAGCAGCCCACTACATTACTCCAAACAAAAAAGAGTAGCTGGATTTAGAAATATGGAGTAGCTGGATTTATCATAAAATAAAAGTTAACCAGACCTCATCCAGTATATAAAGTGGAGCTGGTTTGAAGA
Source organism: Prunus persica (assembly GCF_000346465.2). NCBI lineage: Eukaryota > Viridiplantae > Streptophyta > Magnoliopsida > Rosales > Rosaceae > Prunus > Prunus persica. The sequence goes on from NC_034010.1 coordinate 27,788,842, forward strand.
GAAGCAATGCCAAGATGAGAGAAAGTGCAAGCAGCGATCGTTGACCCCCACTCAGTTCTGACAAGGACTGTTTCCAAACACCACCAAATGCAACACGAACCTCTAGTCCATCTAGGAAGCTGCACCCTTCAGGAGGTTCAAGCTTTCCCATTGTGCCGGGCAAAAGGGTGGAAAAGATAGATCCAAAGTCGCTGAAGGAAGAAAAATTTGGAAGTTGTAATGGAAGAAAGAACCAAGAGCATCATAAAAATAGAGAACCAAGTAGATGATTATAAAGTCAACTAAATTTCAAAGCAGGTGATGACATAAAAGAAGACTTACTTGTTAACCTTTACCCAAGTAACTTTCAGTGTTTCCTTCTTTTTCTCATCCAGCTCTTCTATCACCTTCTTGATCTTAGACTTATCATTCTAGGAAAGGCAAACCTAGAGTAAGAAAAAGAAAGCTAAAATGGTATTTGGACAGATCAAGGGTAACCAACCTCAATGATGTTCTTCTTAGACATGAGATCGTTGTACTCATCTTCTGCTTTCTCGAACATTGCCATGACTTTCTTATTCACTCTTTTCTCAAGACTACAAAAGAAGGGGGAAAGTCATCTTTGCATCATGGAAGATACTAATAGCATAACTTTAAAAGTTGAGATCATCTCAAAGTGAAAATATTTCAGTCTTAGAAGCAGACAATCAAAAACAAAAAAATGAAAAAGAAAATTCCAAGTCACAAACCCAGACTGTTGTGCCTGCAGTTTCTCAAGTTCTTCCCTTGCATTACGAGGATCTCGCAAGCTAAAATCATAATCAGTCCCAGTTTTACCAAATAGTTGTTTCTCGGATGCAATCCAGGCATGCTTCTCCATCAATTTGTCTACTTTCGTAGAGCAATCTTTCTGTTCCATTTCCATTCGTTTTACCTAGAAAAGAAAATCGAAAAGGAGGTTGGTTAGCATATAATGTTCTGGAGAACATATATAGAGGGAAATTAGAAAATTACCTCATTTTCCATTTTCTTCCGTTCAAGATTTGTCTCGCTAAGTTTATGTTGAAGTCTTTGCTGCTCCTTAAGAATGCCACTAATTTGGGAATCACAGTCCTTCATCTTCATCCGAATCGAATTAAGCTCAGATTGTGCCTGATCATGCATATTTCTGGTGGAAGCTACCTGCAAAGGAGATGCATGCACCATGAAAATTGTACACAAGAGAACTAGTCAAATCAAATATCAGTCTTTACCTTTTCTCTCTGCTCTTCTACTTCTGAAGTTAGGTTGTCAATTTGCGTTCTCAAAGAAGCTAACTGAGTCTCCAAAGATGCAAGTTCCTTTATAATAGCTTCCTTTTCCAAAATAAGCTTCTCTTTTTCATTTTCATGCCCCTAGCAGTGAGTAAAACCATGCCACACAAAAGTTAAAGAGCTACTGCGGAATCAGGCAGATATTTTTACAAACTCGGCAACTAAAATAATCTGAGCAGTTGTCTATAAAAATTAGCTACAAGATCACTTCTGAATAACATGAACATCCTACAGAACTCCCAGGCTTACATGACATTCCACCAGTTTTTTTGTGGTTTCAAGTTTTAACATTGACAGACCCTGCCTCTCAAGTTTATATAATGGAAAGAGAATGAAAGATAATGGTTATATCACGAAGTAAACTAAAAATAAACTACAAAGAATTAGCTTGAAACCTCAAGGGAAGAGCAATATATTTAGAAAACCTCATGTGTGGACAATCCTTATATTACAACTCAGCAATATCAAAATCTACCTTGAGATTCTTTGAAGCTGATTGCATTTGAGCTTTTGTTTCTTTAATCCTCTTTTCAAAATCTTTGAGCCTTCCCTCCCGGCTATTATCATTATCTTTGATTGATTTCTCAAGCACCAACACTTTATTCACACAATCTTCATAAAGAAGCTGCTTTTCTTTAGCTGCAGATTGCGCTTCTTGAAGCTCCTGCTCAATCCTTCTTACTAATTCACCAAGCTAGGTAGCCCCAAGAAAATAATTATACATCAAATGATTGCATGAACCAGTAAAGGAAATTGCAGAATAAATGTGTGCTCTGTATGCCCAGAAAAAGAGAGAACTGGAAACCTTATGATGTTCATTTTGCTCAGCCCTGCCCTGAAATAACGAAAGGTCATACGATTTAAGTTCTAACTGTGCTTTAAGGTCCATGAACTTCTTCTGAAGAGGCAGAAACTCTGTAATCTGCAATTTAAGAATCAACAAAAATATAAATGAAATATGTAAGAAGATCAACTCATGTACAAATGCTTCCAATTCCCAAGGAAATGCAGAAACAGCCCCAAAAACACAGTATTAATGTATTGAGTTGCAATTAAGAAGGGCCTGACTATCACAAAAGTTCATCTATTCTTCTGCAGAGAAAAAAAAAATAAAAATTATCCTCATGGTCAACCTTAGCTTCGATTTCAGTCAATCTTCTCTGATGCACCAAAAGTTTTTGTTCAGTCTCAGCCAGCTCATGAAGTTGCCTTAACAGATCACCCCCACCCCTGCGACAGTAAATTGTTGCTTTAGAAGGCTGACTAACTAGATATAGACATAATCACTTGAAAGCGTCTTTTAGTTTTTTCTAAAAGAAATGTTAGCTTTTAGTTACTCAGTGGAGCATTAAAAATGATTAAGAAGACAATGATAAGTTTGGAGCATTAGTCAGGAAAATGTTAACAATAGCCATGTTTTGAGAAAAAGAGGAATAAAGCATCAGATATATCCATGTCTAGACCAATTTGAACTAAGAAGGAAAAACCAACACTGACTTACTTGCGGCTTCCACCAGTTAAAAGGCCACTAGGCTGAAAGATATCACCTTCAAGAGTGACACTTGGGGTGCGAATTTCCCTGTTAAAAGCAACCTAGAAAACATTCAAGAAGATGCAGAATGTGTCATGCACCCTTCTAAATATAGATTTGAATAGTTTAGAAGTACATTTATAGAATCAGGCTACATCAAATCAAACTTCTGCATGCCAAAAGATTCAGCTTAAACAGGTAAAACTTCAGAATAAACCATTTCCAAAGCAAGCAGAACAGCTACAACTTGAATTGCATTGTTCTAGAAATGTTACATGAACAAATTAGCCAAGTTGGTCCTACCTCCTTTGCAGCATCAATAGTTTTGCAAACAAAGGTTGAACCAAAAACGAATTCCATAGCACTCTGCAATAAACACTGAATTTAGTTAAAAAGTGCAATATAAATTCCAAAAGTCTGTTGATTGTGTCTGCACAATATCCCAAAAAGACAAAGAAAGAAGCCTACAACAAATTCCAAGCACCCACAATTGTCTAAGTACAGAGAAACCGGATGAAAGAACTCTACACTCCCTAATATATGTATTAAAAACTAAAATCAGGTTTAAGTTTTATATGGGCCTGCTCGATGCATACTCTTAACTCCTCATCATAACCAACCAAAGAAAGTGCTAGTTCTGCATTCTCCTTGCCAACCTGAAATTGAAATCAAGGTTTTCAGCAAACGCGCTACACGGCAAGGAAAAGAGGGTGGGGTGTATTGATAGAGAAACTAACCAATTTAACAGCAGCATGTTGAACCCTATGATGAACAGTATAAGGCTGTATTTTGTTCAAAGGTATAATTGTTACTCTTCTTCGAAGGTTTCCATTCTGAAGAAGTTGTTTTCCAGTACTCTCTGTGTCTACAACAACATTAAAAAGCTTTCCACCAGCAGTAACCTGCAAATTGTATTAATGTAAGAGTTGATACATAACCTAATTCATGAAATGAAATTATATGTAATCAATTCACTCCTGACCTCTAAGGCAGTCATCGTGGAGCTATCCTTCACTTTGATAAGTCTTGCAACTACACCCTTGACCTTGGACCTATCAAAATTCTTCTCAGGATCCCGATATGTGAAGTCAACGTTTGCTAATTGACCAGAAAGATTTCGCATTTCATCCTTCAATTTCTGCACCTGCTCCAACTCAGATGCACGATCCTGAAGAAATATACATTTACAGAAATAAGAGCCAAATTGAGATGACAAACTATTTAGGTGCAGAGCGAATGATCAAGCAGAAAGCATGTTAACCTTTTGTAATGCTTCCATCTGGCCCTCCTTATATGGAAGAGACTCCTGTGCCATTTTAACATTTGCCAGATCTTCTTTTCTAGCTGTAAGCTCCCTTTCTACGGCAACAGCTTCTTCACGCTTTGACATTAGCTGATTATTTTTCTCTTTCAACTCCCTTTGACAGTGGCTTATTTTTGTTTTCAGCTGCTTCAACTCTGTTTCAGCACTCCCAACAGCTATTTTGGCATCACCCAATTGATCTTCAAGGCATTTCTCATCATTTCCACTACTCTTTCCAGCTAGTATGCCCTAAAAATAGATACCTTGAATTAATCACCCTAATCACAGTGACAAATACTTTGTTTTGCAGACAACTGTATTCGTTAACATTGGCAATATTAAGTAGAAAACCAACATAGAATACAAATCTTACCTGGTACTCCTTTTCATACTCATTCAGACTCTGAGAAAGTTCCCCTGCTCTCTTTTTCAAATCAGCCGCACCTTCATCAGCTTTTTTTATAGCGAAGTCCGTCTCTTTTGCAGACTGCTTCATGTCTTCAATATTGCTGACAATCTGCCAACAACAAGATGCAAATGCTATAATTATTCAATTGTTAAGCCAAGGAATATATGAATAACTACATAGCAAACTTGAAAGAGCTCAATAGGATAAGAAGAATGCAGTGAATCATAGAATATAACCAGTTACCTTTTCAGCATTTTCCTTTTCAGTCCCCAGAGTGTCCTCTTTATTATTCAGTACAGACACTTCCCTCACAAGATTTTGAGAAAGTGCATCTACTTTGTCAGACAAAGTTTTTACTTCTCCACCCATTCTAGCCTCCTTTTCAGCTGTTAACTTAGACACTTGTGCTTCCATTTCTTGTATTTCTTCCTGTGTCTTTCTCGTATCATCGTCGACCTCAGAAATTCTGGCCTTCACCTGCTCCACCTCACACACTGCACTGTCTCTAATCCTCTCCGCTTGAACATATTCATATGCAATGCAAAACCTTTTAAGCCGATCCAAGTCAGCATTTCCATTAGCCCATTGCATGTACTGTGTCCTTTCTCTCCTCAACTTGTCCAAGGCAGGCAGTATCTCCTGGTCAAGAAGGTTATTGATCTCATCGACTTTGCTCTGTTTCTTCTCAAGTGTCTTCAAAGCCGCCTCTTTCTTGGTCTCATACATTCTTGTCCCAGCAGCCTCTTCAAGCATGGACAGAATCTCGGGGGGTTTCATATTTAAAACCTTGGTAATGCGCCCTTGCATTATAAGAAAATGCGGGTTGTTAACATTGAGCTGCACCGAATGAAAAAGGTTCTGGACCTGACTAGGCTGCGCAAGTTTGCCATTGATCAAGTACTTGTTCCTTCCACCAACCACAATCTATAAAGCAAACCAATAGTTTCTTATCACATACTTAGCAATTAACTCCATTTTGAACCCAAAAAATAAAAATTCGGATACAATTCGATAAATACGAAGGCCATTATAATCACTCGAGCAAATTATCATTAAATCCAACACTAATGACAGTCAAGGAAAGAAATTTTTACGCAAGAAAACCCAAAATTGAACGCCAAGAAGAGACCAAAAAACCGAAACCCAGCAAATGACTTACCTGACGGGTGACTGTGATTTCGGGATGGGCCTCGTAGCCGAGGGGACTGCGGGAGCGGTCGGAATTGTCGAAGATGATGGAGACGGTGGCCTTTGTAATGCCGGCCTGGCCTTGCTTGTAGACGAGCTCTTGGAGATTGGCAGCCCGGACTTGCTGCAAATTGGTGATGCCCAAGACGAAGCATATGGAGTCGAGGATGTTGGATTTGCCCGACCCGTTCAGACCCGTTATGGCGTTGAAAAACGGGTCGAACCCGGGCACCACCGTCCTCGTCGCGTACGACTTGAACCCCTCCAAGCATATCTCCTTGATGTACATTGCTGAGCTTTTCCAATTTCAAAGGAGAGTGTGCGTACAGTGAGAGAGATTGAAAACCCTAGAGGAGGAGCTTCTGCTTCTCTTCCTTTCCTTTCCTTTCCTCTGAAACACTCTGAACTCAAAAGTTTCGAATTTCAACACGCGGCACGTGCAAGGCGGGAAAACTACTTTGGCTTCGATTCAAGAGAACTCAAAAGGAAATTGGACCTTTATTTTAGCTCTTGGGCTATACCAAAACGGCGTCGTCCCTGAAATTAGTGACTACAGAACATGGGCAAGAGCCCAACTGAGAAGTAAATTTAGATCTTGGACTACACTCATTGATCGATTTTGTCTTCTTTTTTTTTGGTCGAAATGTTTTTGTGTTATACATTATCACTTTACAGAACTAATCCTCGCATTTGTTGTCATTTTCATTTTCACATTCTATATATGAAAATTTACCTTTGTTCAATTTTACAACAAAAATTGATTGCATATATACACGTCAATTGTCATAGACATGAAAAATTACAAGCATCAAAAATGCCATTTTGGTCTTGCTTCCTCTTCCTTCTCAGTCAACTCCCTATACTGATACCATTCTGCTCCAGACTTACCCACTGGCAATGGGGGCCTAACAAATATTTCGACTGGCTTCGGGACATGCACGGCTAAATGTAGCTCTCCTGCAGCTGCTTCCGTTCTGGAATTGGAACTTGCCGATGATTTGCAAAGGGGTTCAACAGTGATCCATCCTAAACCTGATATGGCCACATCACAGGCCGGCCTGCGTGAACAGAGAAAAGAAGAAACTTTCATATTGGCTGACCAAAATAATCACGCGTGAATTCGGCATTTACATGGGACCAAAATCAAATAACAAATGTTGAAAGAGGTAATGTTAAGAGCATGAACAATGCACCTTTCCACATCTTCAATTTTTATTTGCAACTGACGCTCAGTTTCAAGTCCTCTCCATTCATCTGCTCTTTGTTTTCCAGTTGGAGGTGTTAACAGAACTCCAAGTTCTTTCTGCAACATGTCAAAAAAATCCCACGTCATTCATATAGAATGTATCATATATGTAAGCGAAATATGAATACACGGTCCAAGAAGGTAGCTTTCAAAATATTTCGAATACCTGCTTTACTTATAAAAAGATTACAAAATATGATTAATCTCAAGTGAGACCATGGTTACCTGGTAAAACTCATCTGCCTTGTCAGAAGGTACCATATGAATCTGAAGACTCTTTGGCCCGTAAAATGTCAATCGTGTTTCAGGGAGAACCTGAAATTATCGACAGTTTGATCAGTCAGGAAAGACCATCCATAATGAGACTGATAAAGTCAATATATGTGAAACTACTCAAAACCTTCAAGACATCTACTCTGACAAGACCTCCCCAGAATATTGAATAGCCATTCAAACCATTGGAATTGTCATTCCCTGCTATTCCATTTCCAGAGGACACCTGAGAATTCTGGTTAAGAATAACCAAAAGTCACTAACTAGAAGATACCAACAGATAAACTACTAAAAGGATACAAATACAGGGTAAGAATAACCCCCTAAGCTGACTAAACATACAGGAAAAGATTGACCCCTTAGCCGACTTTGAGGAGCAAGGGCAGCTAGATCTTCTGAATGAACCACTGCTGCTTGCCTATGGTGGAGATGAACTCCAGGTGTGTCATATAATTTCTGCATGAAATAGAAGGTTACTATGCTAGATTTGAAAAGTTCTTGATAAATAAAGATACTGTGGCATACCCCTCCTCCTAGGAAAGCATTAATTTGAATTGGACCTAAGGTAGTTCCCGGAACTGCAGATTGTATTGGTTTGTACTTTTGCGCTGATGCAGCAACTGGATCGTTTTCTGCCATCATTTCTGGTATCACAAAAATAATAAAAAGTCAAGTAAAAGGAAGAACAACTCATTTAGTAAATGAAACACTGGTCAATTATCTTTCTGAAATAGAACTGTATCTAACTTTAAACTTGAATAAGCTACATGCCTACCAAAGGCAACAAAACACAGAATGAATGTCATTAACTTACTCAGCAAAGCACTGATGAATGCAGATTTCCCAACATTTGCTGAGCCCTATAGAAAAAAGTGTAATGTGAACTCTCAGATATGAAAAAATAAATATACGTACATATATTTCTCAAATAATGAAAATATTATTTTTGATAAATTAGAGCAGAGTAAAAGACAAGCAGTAATTAAAACCAAAGGATAATCAATTGATAATGAAAAAGAACGACAACGGTTTTCCCTCTTGTTACATGTATTATGTACACAATTGTTCAGGTTTCAAAATGTTTAAGAATCACTTGACAACAGCACATACTGAGTACTATATGCATTAAGTAAACTTCCAGTTAAGAGACTAACCAGAACATAAACGTCCCGCCCCTGCACCAAAAAACAGCCAATGAATTCAGGTTGAAATAAATTTAAATGATACACATTTATATTTTGTTTCATAGAATAGCAAGTAAAAAATAGGTCATCCTATTTACTCAGCTAGCTTTAATTTCTGATGTCAATAGTCCGATTAATGAACTTCACACATGCACATGCGCACAAGCACAAAAAGAGAAGTAAAGAACCTTCTTCTCCTTTTGGATCTCTGATGCAACTCCAGTTACTCCAACCAAAGACTTTGAACTTGTAAGATGAACACTTATAACACTGCAAATAATAGAGTCTTAGAAGTATAATTCAAGCTTCAATTTTAGTAACCACCGTTTCAAATAACTCAAACTCAATAGAGCCCTAATCCCAACTACATGGGACCAGTTTGCATGAATTCCTTTCTCATCAAGAATTCCAGGAAACTCTTTAGATTGATAATATTATCCATAAATAAAAGCATAGCCAAGGAAACCAATCTTACTTAAGCTTCTTCTTTGCAGTGGCCTCTACAACCCAATCACCAATACAATTAAAATCAGTCCCTTTGGGAAGTAAATCAACCTGATATTAGAAAGTATAATCAATAGAAAAGTCGCTTACATCAATATCACATTAAATAAGCACCAACAGGCAGTTTAATACCTTAGTAATCACTAATATTATAGGATTTGCACCAGTCAAATCACGCACACGAGCCAAAAAGCTACCATTGAAGTCCACAATATCAACCTATACGCGAGTAACCGATTAAGACATAGAATTTAACATTCCTCAAGGCAACTCACTTACTTCATAGCAACGCAAAGTTAGAAAGTAGTTTACCAATTTAACTATCAATGCTCTCTCATGGCGCAGGTGTGCCAGCTTCTCCCGAAGCTGTTCAGCCATTATGAACTGTTTCCCGCCAGAATAGCCCCCATTCCCACCAACAGCAGTTATCATGTGCCCATGAGACAGAAGCTTGCACCTTCCGCATATAACGGTTTTAAGCTGGTGGTGTTTCTTCTTCTGCGCATTTACATTTGGTAAGCAAAAGCAAAATATGAGCATCTGGAACTCAAGTAAACATCAGTAAAAGCATTTTGGACTCGGAAGTGTTTTTCTTGCTTTGAAATGCAATAACTAAAATTTAACTTAAATACCAACAGCAAAATTACACCCCAATTCAGTAAAAGCACTTTGGTCATGGAAGTGCTTTTCTTTCTTTCAAATGCAAGAACTAAACTTTAACTTAAAACACCGACAGCAAAATTATAACCCAATTCAGTAGCTAAAAAAATTTAAATCCCATTGTCAAGAAAAATGAAATTAAAGTCCTACATGAATAATTTATACCAATGCGTAGGTCTCGGGGTCCGAATAACCCGGAGCATCGGGCTCCGAAGTCTGTAACGGAGCTCCACACCCATAACAACAAGCGACGTTCGTAGAAACCTTCACGGGCTTCTCTTTCTTCTTCTTCTTTTTCTCTTTGAGTAAGACCTTCGCAGCCTCAAAGGAACGGTGTCGTTCGAGGAACCGGTCGCCTGGGGTCGGCGCGGCCGCTCCGGTGCCGTCGGGTTCGGGTGGGGGATCCAATGATTGGGTCTCTGAAACGGTTGCTTTCTGATGGGTCTTTTGTGGCTGTGAAAATCTGCAGAATATAAGAGTGGATTTCGAGTGAAGATTGAGAAGCTTGGTTTTTGGGATTGTGAGGTGGTATGGGAGGGTGAAAGGTGAGAGGAAAGATGAGAGGGTTTTAGGCGCCATTGCTGTTAATGGATTTGGACTTGTTCTGATAATATTTGTGTTTTTTGTACGTTCAGATTGCACATGAGAGCAATCGTCGCCGTTCATTTTCTAATTTCCGTTATTAGTCGTTAAATTATATATATGTAACAAAAATCAAATGAATTAATCGAAAAAAAGACAAGTTTCTTGTGAGATTAATCAAACAGGACTTCATTAGAATGATTTATTTTAATAAGATGTAGCTTATTTTGGACCAATTAATCAAATCTTTATTCTGTTTATCCTAATAATTGTAATGAGCTTGTAATTCAAGTAGTTAAATGATGAGTTATGAGTTATTATCTAGATTATGTGTTCGTCACATGAAAAAGAAAATTAAGATTTCTGAAAAAACTAATAAAAAATTTAGCCTTACATAACAACAAACTACAAATGTTACAGAAGAAACAAGAATTAATGACTGATGCTAATAACATAAGAAGCACATTATCATAATAAAATCTGCCCTAATGGTTTAATTTCAGAAGACCCCAACTCCCTCTGTAACTCCTGTAAGAGAATCTGGAACTTGGGTAGGGAACACCACATTGTCATATAGAAGTCCAGCAACTGCAGCACCAATCAAAGGTCCTACCCAGTACACAGCTTGGTTCTTGAAGCTACCGGCAACGACTGCAGACCCAAATGCACAAGCCGGGTTCATTGATCCACCAGAAAACGGCCCAGTTGCCAGGACATTGGCCCCTGCCATCAACCCAATTGCCAAGGGCCCAATGCCCCCAACCGCACCATTTCTAGGATCACCAGCAGCATAAACCGTGTACACCAACCCAAATGTAAGCACACCTTCCAAAACTGATGCCCCAAAACCTGTAATTTCTTCTGTAATTGCATATGCTGGAACATGCTGCATATTCCCCAAAAAAAGAAAATTGTTTTAGTTAAAACTTGTTAAGATCCTGCATTTATAACAACCCAATAGACTAAAACATACTATAATTGTAGCTAAGTGGAAAAAGAGGACCTGCCCAACAACAGTTACTTTCAAGAGAAGGCAAGCCATGACAGAGGCCACCATCTGAGAAATCCAATAGCAGATGGCATTGGGGACACTAATGTGTCCTCCCACGGCCATGCCGAAGGTGACAGCAGGGTTCACATGGCCGCCGGAGGCATTGGCTGCGATGTACACGGCCGAGGCCAACGCAAAGGCGTTGGCGATGGCAACCACCACCAGACTAGCTGGGTCTGATGCAGCATCTGGCATCAACTTTCCTGCCAGTGCCATACAACAAAACCCAACATATTAATGGCAAAGTAACAACAACAATAGCAACATTTCCCATCAAACTGTTAAAAATTAAGAGACTGGTACGTCCAAATTTCATGCTTCCATTAAAGCTCCTTGTGTAACAGACCAAACAATATGATATATATGCCTCAAGTTACAAGTTAGAACACAATAAATTGAAAATCCTCCGTTAAAAACTGACAGAACAAAACTCTTTAGAAAAAGAGGAAAGAGAGTGACTCACTGGAGGACATCATAGAGCCCACAACAGCAAACACAAAGAAGAAAGTTGAGATGAACTCTGCAAGATAAGATCGAAGAGCATTGGGAGTAATTGCTTGCCGAAATCGAGTGGTTAGTGCAATCCTAGCCATTTTGCCAGAAAATCAGTCAAATCAAATGTTAGAGAGAGAATGGATTTCACTTTCAAGGTTGGTTTGAGTAAACGAAACTAAAAACAGAAATGAATGAAAGCAAGCAGTTAATGCAAATTTGCTCTGTGTAGGGGGAGTTATTTATATATTCAACCAAGAAATGCAACGTTTTGGTGAAGGGTTGTGTTGTGAAGGTTATACAATTCAAAAATAAAAAGGGTAAAAAAGGGTTAACCGCCAAGCCACGTAGGTCATGTCTATGTGTGTGATTGGGAGGACATGGGTGAATTGCGGTTTATATCGTTGTACACATTCGTCATGGTCATTATCTGTTTTCTTTTCTTCTTTATGTTTTTGGTGGAAATTATCTTCTTAATTTGTTTATCTATACTGAGCTATTTACTTAATTTTGTTGATTTATTTTGCACAATTTATATACTAATCTTTCAGCTCGCGCTTCCTTTTTAACAATGTGCACTGTACGATTTAAAATACTTTTATTTTATTTTTTTGCAATTGCTAATAACCAAAATTTTAAAAGACATGAAAACATTAGTCTTATTGCACTTAAACTCGATCAACAACATTTACGAAGATAAAAAGAATCAAAATGAAGGCTCTCAAGATCTTAAAATCGAAAGCAGCACACAATCTTCAAGAACTCCAAACATTCAGCAAACGAGGCCTGCCTCTTAGGTCTCTTTCTGCTACACCTCAATTCCATTTCCCTCCTCGTGTACTGCTCTAGCACGTCTTCTCTATACATAAATTCCTCCATGTCATATTTCCCGAAAAGGAAATCTCCCATCCCATTCTTCAGTGGCACTGCTGCGTCACTAGAAGAAGCAGGCACCACCAAAGACAGAGAAGAAAGATGAGAAGGTGGTGGGTTTTCCATTATGGCTTGCTCTGTGCACCCATCACATAAAGAAACTTGCCTAGCCATAGAAGAAACAGATTGATTTGAAATGGTATAAATAGATTGATTTGCTTGTATGTAAGGTAATTTGTATTTTACTTACCATAGGAGTCTGAAATTGCCAGCTAGAAGAGAGATCAATAAAACGCGGTGAAACCCATTAATTAGTATTAATTTGTGATTATCCACTTTATGATGACATGGCGAGTTGTTTTTAGTAGAGATACGATACAATAATTACCATTAGGAAACAAGTGGGAAACTTCCGCGTAAATTATACCAAAGTAAAAACAAACAAGAAGAAGATGAATTAGAAGAGAACCCAAGAAACAGAGCCCTCTTTCAACTTTCTCTGTGGATTGATTCATTTGTGGTTCTGCTATTGGGCAGGATAGTACGGCCCGTTTGGTTCACGGAATAAATTTGAGGGAAAATTATTTTTCATGTCATTTTTCAAGGGATGAGAAATTGAAAATTCATTTATCACGTTTGGTAATGTCGGAAAAATAACCTGAAGATTTCACTTTGTTTCATTTCCCATGTTTATTTTGAGTATGAATGGAAAACAAAGTTCGTAAAATTAATTTCCAATTATACCTATATTAAATCAAATAAAAAAAGAATACATTTAATAATACATTGTAATTCTAAATTGTTCATGAAGAGATAAAATGATCATGAAAAATGTGCATTCAATATTAGCTTATTTTCTCAAACTTTCTTAGGAGGAGGAAAAACAAGACCCAAATTCAGAAGAGGCCTTCACTTTCCCCTCTACTTTCCATTTCCAATGACGAATTTACCAAACATAAAAAAACAATTGATTTTCCATCCACAAGCCTCCTTTTCCATTGATCAAATGGGACCTACGTGTCTTGGGCATTTAAAAAAAATAAAAATAAAAACTCCTCGTGGGCTTCTTGTAGCTAGTGCATCATCTTCTGGAAATCAAAAACTTCAAAAAGGGCAAAAAGAGACGGCAAAAATATTTCATCAGCTGTATACTGAAGCAATAAGCTGTAAAACTGGAATGGGAGAGCTTTTTAAAATTGCATGTCTCCAGTACTCGCTGCAATGAAACCGGGAGATCAAACTCTATATAGACTTATATAGTTTAATGACTTCTCGTGTATGTGATTCAACCATTTTACAACAATGACGAGCTCTCACACACATAAAGCCCCTGGGTGCTTAAATTTTACAATGCCTGCATTTCCATATTGGTATGCCCGTTGTTGTCAGCAGAGTCCTGGTTGTTGTCATCAGCAGGCTTCATTTGTTGAACAGGGGGAGGGTTGACGACGGTCATTGGCATCACAGCGTTGTCCGATAGGCGGCCCTTCCTCTCCCTGTGCTCCTGGCACAAGGCACACCAGTGTAAGCAGCAGTGGGTCAAGCACGGGTCACACGGCGAGTTCTGCAGTCAACAAGACAGCTTAGCATTGAGCATCATTCGGTTAAGAAACATATCTTCCACAGGACATCAATTAGAGAAATGGAGAAGAAAGAAGATTACCTTCAGATGATATTTTTTCTGTAAGGATTGGCGAACAAGTCCTGTGTATACCCCACACATCCACCAAGAAAAGAACAGACCCTCACAAATAAGAAACGAAGTCTTTGGGTCAACACCATAGAAGATTGCAGTTGCTGCTGCCAGAGCCATGCCACCTTCAATAAAAATGGCATGACAAATGCATGGTCTCGTCCAAGGGATATCGTCTCTTAAGCTTTCAACATTATGCCCAAACAGAACACATGGACAAAAGAGCCCTGACAAGCCTGAAGATGTGAAGAAACACAAAATTATCAGTAGACTATTTTCGTGTTGCAGTAAAACCAATTATTGGAACCAGTCTTAATAAGGAGTAGTAAGAGCATGGGAGTTCATGCTTCACAAGGACATGGTCAATTAATTGAATGGGCATAAACATCCTACTTGATAAAATGTAATAAGAGAACGTGGAACAGTGCATTGCTAGAGTTGTAGAGTAACATATTTCAAAGTTTAACAAATAAGTGAAAAACCCCTATTGTGTGTGCTTGCTTATGTTTCTAAGCCAAGCTTGAGAGACACGAAATCCCTCTAAAGAGAAGGTATCTAATTAAAAATAAATAAAAATATCAAAGATAAGCATAAGCTTCATACCATATGACAGTACAAGAGATGAAAAGCAAGTTCCTATATCAACTTACAACTTTCTCTATCCTCGGCACAGCCAAAAATTCCAGTTGTCCAAGGTTCATCTGCAGGTGGCTGATAGCTTTCAGGTAAAGGTTGTCCACATTCGTTACACCTGTGAACATTCAACTAGCCCATAATACACCGGATTAGTTGGTGTTTACATCCTTATCCAAGACTAACCTCCAATGTAGAGAAAGTCACACGTAAAATTTAGAAACTCATTAGCATCTACCCCATAAATCCGCAATATAAATGTAATTTGTAACCATATTCAAGTTGTAGCCAGAACCATATAGTCGCCTTTTTATTTGGAAACCACACGCATCCTCGATCTATATAGGCAAGCAGGTTAAAGAATGCAATATGATAAACTTATAAGTTAACAGAATTTCAGATCCAGCCAATTATTTAACGTACCAAAGATTTACAATGATACAAGGGTTTTAACTATGATTTCAAAAAATCTGATTTGCAAAGTTCCCCACAAAACGTAGAAAGGGCATTAGAAACATATGAGGTCACTGAAAAAAATACGAAAATCCCAAAAATTATTTACTAAAAGAAACAACACAAATCAGCTAATTTTTTCTTAAAATTGATAAGGCTTTCTTCTATCACCCAAAGACCTTCTAATCAGAAGTACAAATCAAAAACCAAACCAATTTTCCACTACACTCTGCCAACAAAAATCCATATCCTAAGTTTTAACGAAAATGCAATTCATAGATAGGAAAATAAATTCATAACAGTAACAGAGATTTCAGAGCAAACCTATATATATAATTAGCAAAAAATATGAAAAATCAGACAAGAGAAAGCGCGAGAAACCTGAGGAACTTCGATGGGCTGATTGAGCTCCCCAGGCTTAATGTCATCCACAGGCGCTTGATCTTTCGTCAGCTTCACATAACGCGAGTGCCCAGTTCCATCCGCCATCTGATCTGATCTCTGGCACCGCTCTCTCTCTGTTTGGTTGCTGAGAAAATGCAAGGAAAGTGTGCTCGGAATCGGGAAAATTCGCTATACAAACTCTCTCTAGTTTATCAGATTACGCGAGTCAAACTTTGTCTTTGAGTCTGTCTTGACGCTTAAAGAACTCATCTTTGAGTCTTTCTTACATTAGTCATTTCCGCTTTAGACGGTTAATTTACACGTGGATCACAGACATGTATATATAGTACGACTTGTCGTTTACCACCGACAGCCTTGGTTAAATACGACATGTCGTTGTTGCAGCCATCATATAGCTTGAGAATAATGTGCTCCGTCGTTACTAGACCAATCCCAAACATTTCCTTATTATCTCAACGTAAAATGAAATTTGAGCAATGCAAAGCATCATTTAATAAGGTTCCGTTCCTTCATTAAATTATAATTTAAATGAAGGGTTAGTGATGATCTTAGATAGAAAGTAGATGACATAAAAGGTGATTTGGTTCAAAGTTTAGAAACTCGGAATGGTATGAATCTAATTTACAAAGAAGCAAAGTCGAACTTAGTTGCACGTGGAAGAACTTACTACCGTGACCAACTGGTAACCTTGTTTTACACATTTTCTTTCTCTTTGATAAGCAACTCAACAAAACCAAAATCCGAACCCACAATATGATAGCGCCACGTTTTTAGACATCTCCTTGGTAAATTTCTCCAAAGGCCAATAATATGGTATGGAAAGATAAACAAACAATGCTAATCAACAGTCCTGATCTCTTGGACTACAGGGGTCCAAGAGATTTGTGGTCACTCACCGTTGGATGTAAATTCAACGGTTCATTCACTCTTGCACTCCTTTTAAAAAAAATTTTTTGAACCATTTGATTAATATCCAACGGTGGGTGACCACAATCTCTTGGACTCCTGTGGTCCAAGAGATGGGGACTATGTTAATCAAATACCTTCAATAATGTTTCATAATCAGAGCAAACCGCAGGTATAGCAATTGTAATAGTCAGTCCTACTTTGGTATATATTTGAATAACTGGGAGGCCCAAATGGACAAACTTGACTTGAATGAAAATTAGCCAGGGCATGAAGAAAGCTTTGTTGATATATTGAAACATCTAAAACCATTCATAGACATAATTAAACTCGTGTAACTAGTAATGATGCACATAAGCACATCTTAAGCCAATGAGATTAATTACTTCATCAACATGGGTTTTCTTGAAACCTCATGAGGGCCAGTTTCTGTACCAACCAGCCCAAGCAGAGACTAGCCCACTGATCCCAAGAGTCACAGTGTGGTTGCAGAAGGGGTTAGGCTCAATATCCGCCACTGCAATGAACAAGTCTGCAACATTAGCTGCCACTGCCATTAACCTCATCACTCTATCACTCCTAATCTTTCTCAAACTCTCAATCTTCTTGTCCGTGGACTTGTCCTCCAAAGCAGCAAGCTCTCTCTCTGCCTCTAGCCCCTCCTTCAATGCAATGAAATCAGATATGATGAAGAAGATATATCCAAACGACTCACCAAAGGCTGATATAAAACTCATCTTCCTGGCCAAATTTGGGTTCAGGGTTCCAATTCTGGAGAGCCAAAGAAAGTGGTCAAAAAAGAAGTAGACCATTTCCCCTGCATTAGCAAGAACAGCAAGGAACCGAAGGGTGGGCGTGGAGCCAGGGCTTCTTCTCAATGCATTGAATCCTGTGAGAAACCGGCCGGTTCGAAAAGCCTTCCGGCTAAGGCCAGAGGCAACTTCCCACTGCTTGGCTCTTTGAGCAATTTCTGGGTTTTTAGCCTCAACATGCCAGTGGACAAGCTTAGAGACATATTGGAAGGTCTTAACAAGCTTGTCAATGCCATCTCTCTTTGCTAGGAAGATGACCAGTTTGTCTACTGTATCATTATTCATGGTTGAAAATTGTGAGCAGAGAGGGTTTGGTTGTGGTTGATGAAGAAGTAAGAATTGTCGTTGGTTGATCAGAGAATTTGGGTTAGATTACTAGAACAAACAAAACCAAGGAGCACCACAAAATTAGTTGCAGGATTTTGGATAATAGCACATATATGCTTGTGGCTGGACCTTGCTATGCACCTTGCTACCAGTAGTTTTTGTGTCATCTGTTCTGTTTTGTCTGTACAATTTTCCAACTCTAGGCCTTCTTGTCTTTTAGCAGAGACAACAGTCCAGTCCTTGTCACCTCAGCACAAGACTCCAAGATTAGTCTCCACCTTTACATTTCCATAATTCTCTCCTTCATCTCATGCGCCAGAATTGTGTACCTATAATTGTTCCTCAAGTCCCATGCACTCTCCATGCTGCAGAATTTTAGCAAAGGGGTTCTGATTTATTAGTTGAATAATGTAATGAAAACATAAAATATTGTTTTTAAAATTTGGCTAAAGTGATACAGGATGTGTAGCTTATAAATGTGTTAATATGTTTTTAAATTATTTATATCTTAATATAGGCTATTATTTCAGTGCGAGTATAAACTAAAATAAATGTGTTATAAGATGAATTAACTGTAACGGCCCATGTCACGGTCACAGTGAAGAGCCAAGTTATTACCAGTAGTACCCTCCACGTATACCACCACCACCTCCAAACTTACCCCTTTCTCCTCTCTCTCTGTCTTTCTCAGATTGTTCTAGTCCTTCCTTGGTGGGCAAAACCCTAGATGGCCTAAAAAGCAATAGGACCAATTTCACCGCCCAGTCCTCACCACCCTCACTGATTCCTCTGGTGCAAACCCTTCTGAATTTATTCTCTCCAACCCACACCAGTCTAATTGTTATCTTTCTTAATTTCAAATCACCACTTCGCCATAGTCATGGACGCTCAGAGAGCTCTGCTAGATGAACTTATGGGCGCAGGTATTTCCTATAAACCCTAGTTAATCGTTGCTTTGCTACCTACCTATTTGTTTTTGCTTCCTCGGGCAATTGGGTGTTATGATTTGGTAAATTTGGATTTGTTTGAAAAAGATAACTGTTCTAATGGGGTTTGATTATTTGATTTGATATTTTTTTTGGTTAGTCTTGCTTTAAATTAACTTTTATTGATTTTGAATACTGGTTTCTGGTGAATTCCAGCTCGTAACTTGACGGAGGAAGAGAGAAAGGGGTACAAGGAAATTACTTGGGATGATAAGGAGGTCTGTGGAGCCTATATGGTTCGATTTTGTCCTCACGATCTGTTCATCAATACCCGAAGTGATCTAGGTGAGTTGCAATTAAAATTCTTGTTGAAATTGACTTATCTTAAACTATGTTTTTTTTTTTTCGCTGAGGAAGCACGGGAAAGAAAATAAGACCCAATGCTTAAATGATGATTAGAAATCTCAATTTCTTTTGAATCATATACTTCATTTGTGTTTGCAGAGTGCATGGTTTCACTGACTGTAATTTTTTGTTTTTGAATCAGGCCCCTGCCCTAAAATTCATGACCCAAAGTTGAAAGAAAGGTGATTAAGTGAACATTTAATAGCGTATAATTTTTCATTCCGGAAATGTTATCGAGGTTTCACATTGTGCTTTCTACAGTGTTTTTGAGTGCATTCAGTTTTGATGCAATCAAAAGGGGTCATTTGTGTTTGTTCGTTAATTGTTTTGTCATGATTTTATTGGAAGCTACACATCATTTTGTAAAGTTGAGCATGCTTAACGCAATACTTACAACTGATGATTATTTTTCTGCTTCTGTTGTAAGATTGTTGCTTATCTTGTCTTCATATGAATAAGTTAGCTGCTTTATATGTGTGATGTAGGGTGTAGGATGAAACTTTGATATGCCTTACATGGTATGCTAAGCGGTTGCTGGTTTTTTCTTTTTGAGGTAACTGATTTAAACATTTTGATAAGATCTTTCCGAGAAGGGAAGAGGAATCTATCAATTTCCAAGTCAGAAATTACTAAGTAGTAGGACAGGATATAGAGTGATATGTTTGATTAGTGATGATCTGCTGGATTAGATCATTCATATATGCTTATTGCCATAATTATTGATTTTGGGAGACAATTATGACATGCTTGACAGTTCAGCTAAAAGCAGTCAGTGATGATTTACAACCCCCCCCCTCAAAAGGGGTTCTGCTCCTAGTGATTGGACCTTTTGTCAGCTGATTTCTTTCGTTTTTCTTACCTCTATACTGTTGGCAAATAGATATTTTTGCATGAATTGTCGGGGGAAATGGGATGTAATTGCTATCTTTACGAGTCTAAGAAGAATGTCTAGACGGTTTTGGCAAAACTTGAACTTCTATTTTCGACCTTAGGTGATGGTCAGGGGTCATTTAATGCATTCTCCCATTTCTTTAGTTTAAGAACTTACTGCACATTTCAGGTATATCATAATTTTAATATCAAAAGTCAAGGCACCAGAAGACTACAGATTGTCCAGCTTTTTTTCACTCCTTTGATCATGTCCTCCAGCTCAAAACCTGTTGCTTTTTACTTTTGTTTACAGCCTTTTCTTTTTTCTTATTTCCCCTGCTTTCAGGATGTGACTATACTTTCTATTTTAATTCTTCATGCCATTGATTTTAGTTTTGAGGAGTCCCCAAGGCATGATGCATATGTGCCCAAGTTTGAAGCTGAACTAGCTCAGTTTTGTGAGAAATTGGTATGTTACACATCTCCTGTTGGTCTTCATGATCTCTAGTTTTTTTTTTTTCACCTATATTTATCGGTCATATGCTACTTGCGTTGCAGGTGATGGATTTAGATAGAAGAGTAAAGCGTGGGCGAGAACGCCTTGCTCAGGAGGTTGAACCTGCACCGGCACCTCCACTGTCAGCAGAAAAGTCTGAACAGTTATCTGTTCTGGAGGAAAAGATAAAGAACTTGCTGGAACAAGTTGAGACCCTTGGTGAAGCTGGAAAGGTGGATGAAGCTGAAGCACTCATGAGAAAGGTGCTGCTATTATATCCTGAGTTTTTCTAGTTTCCTATATTGCAAATGATTTTTCCAGAAAGTTTACACACTGCCCCACAATGTTTATTATTGTGCATACCTTTTATTAGATTCTCTATCATACAATTACAGGTACATGAAAGTTGACTTTGATTTATTTAAAATTTCTTTTGACAGGTGGATATGCTTAATTCTGAGAAGACAGCCTTGGCTCAACACCCTCAGAATGATAAAGTGTTGATGCTTGCACAGGAGAAAAAAATGGCACTCTGCGAGATATGTGGTTCATTTCTTGTGGCCAATGATGCTTTAGAGAGGACTCAGTCTCATGTTACAGGGAAGCAGCATATTGGTTATGGCATGGTCCGAGATTTTATCACTGAGTACAAGGTGAGTCTCTCTTTGAATGGTGAAATACTGAAGCTAAGGGAAAAAGTAATTTCTTTCTCCGAGATTTCAATACATGGACTTTATTTTCAGGAAACTAAGGAGAAGGCAAGAGAAGAAGAAAGGTTAGCAAGGGAGAAAGAAGCAGAAGAACGGAGGAAACAGAGGGAGAAGGAAAATGAGAGTAGAAGGAGAAGTAATTCAAGTGATAGGGACAGGTATCGTGATAGGGATCGTGACAGGGAGCGGGACAGATATCGAGAACGCGATTCAGATCGTGAAAGGTCTAGAGAGTGGAATGGCAGAGGTAGTCGGGATGGAGGGAGAGGGGCGGATTGGAGGTCCAGGAATGGAAGAGATGGGGGCAGGGATAGGTACCGTGATCGAAGCAGGTCACGTTCCCCTGTTAGACATAGTCACAGGAGGTCACCTAGAAGTCCAGTTCGCCCATATTAATGAATTGTGTAGATAGATGTCTGAGCTTTGAAATTTTTTGAGGTAGATTTTCATATCTCTAAGGTTTTATGAACATGTTCATTTGGAGTCTTAATTAAATTTTCATCATGGGTGAAACTCTTTTGCTATCTCACAGCTTTGTTGAGACTATACCATCTCCCTTTCATCAATATTATAAGCGGAGAAAAGGGTTGAGGTAGGTATTATTCTAATATTGTAACTCATTTTAAAATTCATTTTAGACTTGAATGAGGTAAATTTAATTTCTGTATGAAACTTCTCTGAGACAATTGTTTTCGGAGTCTCACATCCCCATTTGTTGGGAAGTCATTGTTTGCTACTTTCTGTGTTGTCACATATTTAAGACATCAGACCCGAAAATGAATGCATGATTGATCCACCGCAGCTGGAAGATGATGGTTTTTAATCATTTTTGAGGTAACATATTTATCATCTATATATCATCGCCAACCAATACAATATTTCCTTCCTTTCTTTCCTCCTCCGTCTTGTATCTGGTTTTCAGTTTTAACCACTCTATTGCAAGTGGTGCTTGTTTGCTATGTGTTTAACTGGGGAGGGAGAAGATATCAATCATGAGATGTGGATAATGTGCTACATGTTGCTCTCAAGGTATTTTTTAGGGGACTCTCCATACTTAACTAGAAAATGGTCTGATTTTTCGCCCTTGTAATGGTTTCTAATTTTCAAAAGGCTCATTAGTTTTCCCTCTTTTCACCCTTCCCCTTTTAGCTTTTAGCATATCGAAATTTAATACTAGAACTGGTGCAAGCATTACTTTTTAATAATTGGCAGTGAGCGCGAAAATGCCAATCATTTTTCAGTCGTGGTAAATCTGTAAATTACATTATCATGTGAAATAGGTAGCTTTGGAATCTACCACGGTGGACTGGGATGCAAGGTGTTCCCTTCTTTTGCAATATAAAATTTGCAGTTAATCGGTCGATGGAGGTAACTGCCAATCATAATCCGCAGATTAGTGTATCTCTTTTTATAGTTTGCAGGAAGGAAAGGGGGCAGATTAATTTGGTGAAACATGACGCTTAGATTTGTGGGCGGTCAATATTTTCTCATGGCAAGCAATGGTTTATGCAGGGGAACCTTATATTCACCTTGCCGAACTACTTCATGAGTGGACAAATTGAATTCCCTTCGCTGATGGGCATGTGAATTTGGAATAACCAGCATCTCATATATTCTTTATCACCTTTGACTCGTTGTAATCTTTACGATATTATTTTAATGACATGCGTCAAGGAGTGTAGTGTTTATGGTGCACATTTGACATGCTTTTCTGATAATAAGATTATTATGGCGTGGTTTGACCTAAAAAAACAAAGCCCTTTCAGTGATCAAGAAAATACTTTGAAGAGATTTTGCAACGAAGAAAGAAATTTTTTATTCTGATTTCTCAACGTGAACGGACAGAATGTCGTTGTGCGAAAACAGGCTCTTTAATGGAACGCAAACTACAAATATATTGCAAAA
The DNA here is from genome assembly GCF_000346465.2 of Prunus persica. NCBI lineage: Eukaryota > Viridiplantae > Streptophyta > Magnoliopsida > Rosales > Rosaceae > Prunus > Prunus persica. The sequence continues at coordinate 27,811,971 of NC_034010.1, forward strand.
TGTTGAAAACCCAGAATGATGGATGCTTTAATTATCACTTCTGATGCAAACAACATAAATTCAAATGATTTCAAATAGATAAGGTAAAATTTCCATGGCACGTAAAAGTATCCCACTTTTTTTTTTCACCATGGCGTGTAGTTTTTGTGAAGGACGAGTATAATAGGTACAAAATGAAAGAAATCAAAAAAAATTCCCAGACAAAGATGACTATTCTAGATTCAAACGCCGCATCTTACATACAAGGTTTGCAGTTGGAAGATCAAGCTGATTTCCTGAATCTGACTTGAGAAGATCTTTGAGCTGGTCTCTTGGGGTTGAAAGGCAGGTGTGAAATGTAGCAAGGACCGGAGGAATTGGCATTGACAAGGCAGAAAGAACATTACTTAGATACTCAATGTCAACAGATAACTGTTGCGATCCTCGATCCGTGATGTACTGAATCCCTCGCAGTTGCTCCATGTAAAGAGCAGTGGCACCTTCTGCGACCTTCATACAGAGAGACAGCATTATTATAAACTAGAGCATGGGATTAAAATTTTGATAAAAGGAAGCCACTAGGATTAAAATTTCCAAACATCTATGAATTTCTCGAGCACTTCTTTTAACCATAACAGGGGATCTCCAAAAGAATGAAAACCTTATTGACTACCAGATCATTTCACAAATGGGATGCCCAAAACTCCAACAAATTCTATATATTGTTTGGACTTACTACAAAATATTGTAGATGGAGGTTGGTACCTTGAACATCCATTCTGTTGCAAAAAACTGGGCTTCATCATTGTTAGCATCACTGTTGGAGATACCCTCCGCAAGAGGCTCCAACTGCTGTGGTAAAGTAAGAAGATATTCACCAATGCTAGTTACATAGGCCTGAGGGTAAGCACTGAAGGTTGGGAGATGGTAAGCACTTTGTTCTTCAACTGAGGACCATATTGGCAACCGAGAAACATCACTGAGGCGTTGTCGTACTTTAGAGATGAGAACATCATATACAAGTTCATTAACTGTGTCAGCAAATGCGGCAACTCTCTGAGACGCAAGTGGAAGTGCATGAAACCGGGGATCTTTAGACTGCAACGAAAGGAAATGTCAAAATTATTACAGACCCAAAGAAACAATGCTCCATTTTCTTAAATTAAATGGCGAGGGAGAGAACAAGAAGACTGATATGTTAAATCTAATCACACCTGATTTAAAAGGTTAAAGAGTTTTCGAGCCTTCTCAGGAACATCAATGAGCCGCACAGCTGCCACATCCAAGGCAGCCCTTCCACCCAAAGATGGTTCCCCATTTCCGTCATCACTAGGAACATGTGACAGGTTTTGGTCCACACTTGAACCAAAAACTGAAACAGAGAGAGTTGTGCTTAATCTAGCAAGAGTAGCTCTCAGCGAAGCTTCAAATACAGAGGATCTGCTAGTTAGACAATCTGCAACTGTGAGGATTTGCAGAGCACCTTGCACAATGGACCACTCCTCCTCATTTGAAATCGAATCAACTCTACGTGCACTTTGGCCATCCTTCTTATCCAATCCCACCTCCTTCTTTGAACCAAGACCATCACTACCATGATCCACTCCACAGACAACTCTTAATGATTTCAGGGTTTCTAGCAAGGTAGAAATATACTGTAACATTATATCATCAATTGCAAGAATTAGTTCATCTGCCTCAGAACCTCCAGTCAAGCTGATGCATCTCTCAACGGCTGCTTCAAGAAGTACAATTACTTGGGGAATGGATTCCTCCATTCTGCGAACTGTTTCACTAAGTTCAATTCCCTGCGCTCCCACACCACGAGTAACAGCGCCCCTTAGATCCACCCCAGCAATCTCAGCAGAAAGTATAGCTCGCTCCATCTGCCCATACCTAAAATATATGTTTAATCATTGATCAACTAATAAGAAAATCCCACAATTTAAAATACAACAGCATATCCAGTATTTTGGAAAGACAGAAATCAAATGCTGATCCAAATTAAATCAAATACAAGTAAGAAAACCAGCTTCTCTTGCTCCCAAGGCAACTCTAAACAAAAATGGGATGCCAGGCCTGAATGACCACTTCAAATTTGGATCTTTCTTACCTCTGTTTAAATGATTCATATGGAAGATACACTGCCTTTAGCGTATCCATTAAAACACGAAGATCAGATTCTGAAAACAAGTGCTGAATATTCCTTGCAAAGGTCTGGGTCATGTTGTGTAATTCAATCAAAGCCTCCAGATGCTTTGTCTGGATCTTGATACCCTTTGGCATATCACCAGAGAGAATATCTAATATACCTGCCGATATAAAGTAAGGAATGTGAGATATGATAATCAAGAATTAATCCACAGAGAGAGAGAGAGAGAGAGAGAGAGAGAGAGAGAGAGAGAGAGAGAGAGAGAGTCACTGGGATCAGTACAAGTTTCAAGTGAAGAAAAGTTGGTAACGGAACGACATGGAAATGAAATTCCAAGTTACCCATTCTCATACACAACAAACAAATGGAATGATCAAGCAGAGCAAGTCTCTGAACATAACATGTAAAACAACATATCTAATACTAACAAAAAAATAAAGTCAAATGTAAACCTTTTGCTAATGATTTTGTTTCAGGAATAACATCTCCGGTCGCAAGGTTGATACGAGAAACAAAACTGGCCCCAACAGCTGCCATTGTCTCAACTAGCAGCTTTGGAACAAGAAATTTGTAATCCTCAGGAAAGGCAACCATACACCTGTACACAGCAATTAAAGCTAACTTTTGTATTCCACGGCTGAAAAATAAAATTCTATAACATCATCATAAATCCATCCTGAAGTTTCCTTTTTGTGCTTTGCAAGGATACAAATATCAAACTTTTATGAACAAACTGTAAAGATCACAATAGGGAACATGAATATGCAGATGCCTAGAAAATGTGCCTTGTGACCAATCGTGTGACAGTTTGCATTGAGAATTATATATGAATACAATTTCTCATAATAACACATTAATAATTTTTTATTATGTAAGCAATTCCACAACAAACAGGATAACATAACCATTTTTATTATAATGATCAGATGAAGTATCAAAACTTTAATTGGAACATATATCAGATGAAGTATCATCATCGAATTCATCAACTTGTGAATTATGAAGTTACTGTTTTTAACCCTGAACAAAAGACTCTCCGAATCTAAAAGTCTGGGAATCAAAGAGTGAGAAGAGTACCACTTCCATTCTTGTTCAAGATAAAGTAGCAGCTCATCATAGAAATTTGGAAGCCAGCTGGAGAATAGAATTGCGGGAGCAGTTGATTGAGATTCACTGGTAGTGGATAGCCTTTCAACTTGAGATTTCTCAGTAGCAAGCTTATTAGGCAGTGGTTGTTTTGCGTCAAAATCTTCCCAGAGCTGCTTTATGGGCTTTAGGTGAACTTTTGTATAATGTAATTCCATGGACTTGAATCTCCCAATTCGAATGAGAATTCCCCGCAAATCTTGAGCAATGTCAACCTGCAAATACATGTACCAATTATCATGTTCATTACGAGTCTAGATGAAAAAGGATATTTGTTGGGAAATAATAGAAAGCAAGCAATTGATTCAGAAAAAAGTTGTGAATTGTGACCTTGCGATTGAATATTGCATCTGTTAGACGTGGTTGCACCATTGAATCAAGCTTATCCTCTAAGACCTCAAGTTGCTTCCTTATGTTAGCAAATTCAGCAACCTAAAATCATGGGTTTTATCATTGATATCTTTCCAATCCACCAAATCTATCAAATTTGCAAACCAAGGTGGTATTGAATTAACTATAAAAACCAAATCTTTCAAAACATAATAAGCATTACCTCCCCAACAGCAGATAAACAATGCCTCATGCTGGCTAAATGTTCAGCAGCGAGAGGAAGATCACCACTTGCAAACACGTCCTCCACGGTTGCACTCAGTTGGGTTAACCCAGCAGCATCCTGCAATGTCTTATATGCAGCTTCCATCCTCTGCTTCACTATATCAACTTTCGCAAGCGCCGCTATAGACTCAGCTGAGGATCCCTCTGCCTGCACAATGTACATGATTGATCATTCAATTTCCAAACCGCCGTCCAATTTTCCCACGTTTTCTCAGCAACCAAACAGAATTGAACACAAAAGTGGTTGGTGCCTACCTTCTTAAGCTTGTCGAGGATGGAGGAGACGGCCGAGCGGAGTGTGACGGCGTCGTCCCGGAGGCGAACGACGTCACGTGTGGCACGTGGGACGCGGAGGAGGGAGGAGGCGCTCTGCTCCTCGAGCGAAGCTGCGATCTCCTCCGACACCATCTGGAGCTTCATCTCGAGATCCACCAGGTGCTTGTCGACTGAGTCCTGTGGGTGCCGACTTTGACACGCCGAGTTCACCCACTTCTTCGGGTTGAAGTTCGGGTCCGAGAACGGACCCAGATCCAGCATCATGCTTGCCCGGTTCACCGACTCGGGTCCGAGTCTGGGCTCCAAAATGCCAACTGCCAATTTCAAGTTACTTCATGCGATGTCTACTGATCGAATCCTCGAGGAGCTGAAGAAGATGAACGAAGAAGAAAATCGGAATGAGACTAGCACGTGTACCATTACACGTGACACCGTCTTAAAGTTTAAATAACGACATTGTAATTTAGCACTTCAACCACTTTTGACTCTATAGTTTTAATTTCATCAATTTTAATCCTGTAATTTCGTATTTGTAACAATTTAAAGATAAATTAGTATTTCCGTCAATTTCTTTAACGATGCAAGGGGCAATTTCGTCAACCCAAAATCCTTGAGCATAAAAGTTCGTCTGAAACTCTCCCATTTCATATTAGGACTTGAAATTCAACTATTAATCCCAATTTTTGAAGAATCCTAAACCCAAATGGTCAATTTCAAGCTTTTATGCTCAAGGTTTTTGCAAAGTAAGGGATGTTCAAGGTACCAACCTCTAGCCACCACGCCCACATCCTCGATAGCCACCGCAACCACCACGGTGAGAGTTGGACAGACCACCACCATGGGGTAGGTTGGAGGAGGAGTAGTTGTTGCCATTGGTGGGAGATTGGGTCACCATGAAGGCTGTGGTTTGACTAGTGGATGAACGAGGAGTTTGGGCTTCAAAAGTTAAAAAACGAGCACAGAGATCAGGAAATTCAAGGAGAGTAGGAGAATTAAGGAGAGTAATGACTAACATCTTGTAATCGAGACCTAAACCTCATAGAACAACAAGGACGAGATCTTTGGCAGGCACGGGTTCATTGATGGCAGCAAGGTCGTTGACAAGAGACTTGGCATGGCAAAGGTATTCATCGATGTATTAAAAGCCTTTTTGGATGTCCATGAGTTGGAAGCGGAGAGTGGATTCACTAGCCATACTGGATTGAGGGAAGTAGCGTTGAAGGCAATTCCATAAGTCGGCAGCAGAGTCACAACCAACTGTGAGAGGAAGGATGAACTCAGAGAGCGTGCTAGTTATGAGTGTGATTAGGTACCATAAGGCATGAGTGTGATTAGGTTGGAGAATGGTGGCAGTGGTGGTGGTTGGAGTGGAGATTTAGGCTGAAGGTTGGGGATGGGTGCCATCAATGAATTCCCAAAGGTTATAACCGATGAGGAAGGGTTTGAGTTGTCAAAGCCATATGAGGTAATTTGTACCCTTAAAATTCTTCCGTTGCCATGGATGTCATCTCCTCTTCCAACACCACCGACACCACTCCACCATCCTCCCAAATTGTTAATATTCATAGTGACAACACTTCATTTCCGACCGGTATCATCTTGACTGAGACCAATTATGCCTTATGGTCTCAGGTCATGGAGATGCGTATTGCTGCCCGTGAAAAATTGGGGTACCTCACCGGCAACACCCCGCAACCTTAGGAGGGGCAAACTCTACCCCCAAACAAAAATATAAAAGGGCTATGTTTATTGACGTATCCCAAGAAGATATTGCTTATTTCTTGACTTTGACGACCCCTTCTCTTCAAGGGAAGAAGGGGAGTGAAGAGAAGTTGTTTTGTCTCTAAACTATTATCTCAAATTTCTTCAAATTTCTCATATTCAAATCCAAGACCTTAAATCAAATTCCTCATTTTTTTTCCCCAAATCCAAATCCCTCAAATCCTCTTATCCAAATCCCTAAACACATACCATCAAATCTTATACACATACATCTTAAATCCAATTCCTACATCAAATTTCTCACATCACCTTCCTCACCTTCTCATATCACATCTTACTTCCGCTGCGATGTCAAGAACCCATACGATTCTCCATCTTATTGCAGACTCATAAAAGCATGCGGTCAACCCAGACTCCTTCTTCTATCACCACCACCAAAGGTTCTACTCTTCATACGTCCTCCAAGATCAGATATTGCATATGCTGTGAGTGTGGAAGAGTATTTCATGACTCACTTACCAAGTTGGGCATTCATGACATATATGCACCAACTTGAGGAGAAGTGTTGATGTGAGTCTCCTAATTAATTAAGAAGATTTACTTCCTTAATTAATTAAGGGATTTACTTTCTTATTTTTTATATAAGTGATAAATCATTGTACAATTATGAGATACTTTCCTAATTCTTTACTATATCTAATTTCTTGTAAAACCTTCATATGTAAACCCCTATATATACCTCATTATGGAGAAGAATAAAGAACAACCTAAAGTATTCAAACCATATTCATATTTTAGCATTATCAATTTGTATAGAGTAAATATTTATATGATGCAGTGAGTCTAGTTTAGGTAGAAAACTAATACATACAAGATTCTAGCTGTGCGAAAACAGGAAGACCACAATCAAGGAGAAGAATACGTTGTTGACATTTGGGATTTAAGAATAGGATCATTGACACTTGGACAAAAGTTCAAAAAGCTTTGTATAAAAAACAAAAACGCTTGGAAGTTAATTATCGGATGAAATCCTTAAAATATGCATGATTAATCGTTGGAAAAGCCAAGCAAATGTCTAATCAATTATTCAATGAAGGATATGGTGTCATGCATGCGACACCTCAGGATAGCCCATGCTAAAGTCGGTTGTGGAGGTTGCTCATCCATTTTTGACCAAGCCAGTAGTAGGCGTGTGATTCCTATTTAGAATACACAACATATTTGTAGTTTCTTCCCGCAGTAGATGCGATTATTTTTGTGAAGGGATTTATGCCAAAGGAAACGTCCACAGGTGCAACAAACAATGATATAAGTTCTTTTGTTTTGGGATCCAATTGAGTAATTGATTTTTAGTTATTTTTGGGATCTAGTGGAGTGAGTGATCTATAATCAATTATACACAAGATACTTGTAGTTTTTCTTCCCGCAATAGATGTGAGTATTTTTGTGGAGAGATGGATAACGGGCTTTCAACCTATTCAGTTGGTCAAATGTAGATGGGCAAGCTCCACAACCCACCTTGCACATAGTCTCGTTTTTACTAGTTCAAAAGTTCAAAAAGCTTTGTATAAACAACAAAAAGCTTTTGGAAGTTAATTATCGAATGAAATTATTAAAATATGCATAATTAATCATTCAAAAAGCCAAGCAAATGTGTAATCAATTATCGAATACTTCTCACGTTTTCAATTTTAAGCAAAAAATAAACAAATTTTGGTTGTTCAAGGATGCTAAGAAGCTAGATAATTGATCATAAATAAAGAGACTATATATATCTTTGAAATGTATATAAGAAAGAATAATAGAAGGTTACCTCAGAGTTAGTGCAAACAAATCTGATTTTGAATCAAGCCCTTTTTTCTTTTCTCCTTCCTAGAAACGTGCAAAAGGAAAAAACAAACAAGAAGAATAAGAAGAAAAAAGCATGAGAAAAGAGGAAAAATTCATATTGAAAAACATACAGTACTAGCAAAAAGCAAAGTATGTGAATTGAAAACTGTATGAAGAAAGAGAGATGGATTTTAGCTAGCCAACTCCATCTCCATCTTCATTTCTTCTCTTCTTCTTTTTTCTTTTTCTTTTGAGAATGAATTCTACGTAGCAACTGTTTATATATATATGGATGAATTAGAATGAAGTTGTACGAAAAGGCGTCTAGGGTGTATTTTTGTGGAGATATAGATGATGGGCTTTCAACCTATTCAGTTAGTCAAATATAGATGGGCAAGTTCCACAACCCACCTTAGAATCAGTGTCTAGGTATTGCAAGTATAAGTACATAGTCTCGTTTTTACTAGTTCAAAAGTTCAAAAAGCTTTGTATAAAAAAATAAAAAGCTTTTGGAAGTTAATTATCGAATGAAATTCTTAAAATATGCATAATTAATCATTCAAAAAGCCAAGCAAATGTGCAATCAATTATCGAATAAAGGATATGGTGTCATACATGCGACACCTCAGGATAGCCTAAAGTCGGTAGTGGCGGTTACTCATCCATTTTTTACCAATCCAGTAGTAGGTGTGGGATTCCCATTTAGCATACACAACATATTTGTAGTTCTTCTTCCTGTAGTAGATGTGATTATTTTCGTGGAGGGATTGATCATAGGCCCCAATCTATGCCAAAGGAAATGTCTACAGGTGCAACTAACAATGATATGGGTTCTTTTGTTTTGGGATCTACTTGAGTGAGTGATTTCTAGTTGTTTTGGGATCTAGTGGAGTGAGTGATCTATAAACTCTTATACACAAGATTCTTGCAGTTTTTCTTCCTGCAATAGATGTGAGTATTTTTGTGGAGAGATGGATAATGGAATTTCAACCTGTTCAGTTGGTCAAATGTAGATGGGCAAGCTCCACAACCTACCTTAAAATGAGTGTCCTTGTATCGCAAGTATAAGTACATTGTCTCGTTTTTATTAGTTCAAAAGTTCAAAAAGCTTTGTATAAAAAACAAAAAGCTTTTGGAAGTTAATTATCAAATGAAATTTTTAAAATATGCATAATTAATCGTTCAAAAAGCCAAGCAAATGTGTAATCAATTATCGAATACTTCTCAAGCGTTTTCAATTTTAAGCAAAAAATTGACAAAATTTGGTTGTTCAAGGATGCTAAGAAGCTAGATAATTGATCATAAATAAAGAGACAACATATATCATAAAAATGTATATAAGAATAATAGTAGGTTACCTCAGAGTCACACTTGTTCACAATTGGAGCGTGACATTTCTCTGTAGCACAGAATTTATAATTCACTTGATGGTTTAAACGGTAATGGGATTTTAACCCATTATAGTTCTCATATCCCGTGCAACAAATATTGCATAGGAACTTGTCATGAGCATCTTGGAAATGTTTGGCCAATGCTATTATGTTGAAAGAGCGGCCCTCCCTACACATGTCACATTTGTTCTCGTTGGCTATTTTCTATGTGAAAAACAAGCCACAACAAATGAACAGTCACTCTAATAGTAAATGTGACCAATTATAAATGTAAACAAGCCACAACAGATGGCAAGGTAGTTTCATTGTGACCAATTATAGGTAGAGATCAACTAGTAAACAAGCCACAACAAATGAACAGTCACTCTAATAGTAAATGATTAACAAAAATCGCATACAGTAATTAAGTAATAATTCAAGTAAATGTTAATCTAATGTAAGACTGACAACCATTTTAGTTTTCTACTATACATAAGATGTGCTCTTGTTCTTTTAATCATCCCCATCTTGGCATTAGGAGTTATTTGATTTTTGAGCTTTTTCCCCCAATTTTGAGTTGGAACGTATACATATAACTTAGACCATGAGTATTGGAAAAAAAAAACACACCATAACTTGTTGATGTGAAAACTAATCACTCTGAGTTTTGGGTTTTGGGTTTTGGTAGCTTATCTTAATTTTGGTGGTTTAGTTTTTTTTTTCTTTTGTATTTAATTGGGTGATTGCAACATTCAATTGCTCAATATTTGATTACACTGTCAGAAATTATACTAAAATTAAAAAATAGTTGGTTTAGGAAACGAGAATCAAGAAACATGTAGAAAAAGCAAACCAAAACATAGCTTAGAAATTTAAGTTTTCTTCAAGAAAGAAAGCTGCAGAACAAAATCAAAACGGGAATGGAGACAAGATAGAGAAAGATGCATAAAAAGAGGAAGAACAATGAATGCAGTACCTTCTTGGACGAGAAGTTGCAAAACAAAATCAAAAGAATAATCAAGAAATAGAGAGAAAAATCAAATCAAATAGAGCTTAGAATTTCAAGGTTTCATCAAGAAAGAAAGATGCAAAACAAAACGAGAAACAAAATGATAATCAAAATGAGAAAATAGATAGAGAAAGGAAACCAAACAGAGCACTTTAACGACAAATAAAGAGGGAACAAAACTGGTAGCATAGAGCAAAATCAGATAAGTACATAAATGAGAGTTCAAAAATGATAATTTGTACATATAGAAAAAGTAAATCAAAGAGAGCATAAAAGCAACACCTTGATTTTCGATAATTGAGAGGGGAGAGAACTGTTAGCAAAGGAGATAAATGGAGTGAAAAATCTGTTATGAAATGAAACAGTTCAGCAGTGTGAGTGGAGAGCTCACATGCCCTTTACTTATGTTTTTAATTCCAAATTTACCCCAAATTAATTCTCACTGCATACATTATAGTTTCAGTTAATAATCTATTTCGGCTTAGTTACGTGTGTTGTCCCGGACCAAAAATGTATTGCTAATGATTTAGTAAAGAGAAAACAAAATTTTGCCACCGAAAAAAAAAAAAAAAGTTGTGATGACTATGTGCTTGTTTGGCATTGCTTCTTTGGAGTGATAAGTGATTGGTATGATGTGATTATCCAAATGAGCTAATGGTTGGGCATAGAACTAAATGAATTAAGACAAATTAGAGCTCGATTATGAACTACTACTCTCTCTCTGTGGCTCAATTATGTTCTCATAGTCATGCTCGCTATGCATAAATATACTTATTATTATTTTAATATTTGTGTTGGAACGTATACATATAACTTAGACCATGAGTATTGAAAAAGAACACACCATAACTTGTTGATGTGAAAACTAATCGCTCTGAGTTTTGGGTTTTGATAGCTTATCTTAATTTTGGTGGTTAAATTTTTTTTTCTTTTGTATTTAATTGGGTGATTGCAATATTCAATTGCTCAGTATTTGATTACACTGTCAAAAATTATACTAAAATTAAAAAATAGTTGGTTTAGGAAACGAGAAACAAGAAACATGTAGAAAAAGCAAACGAAAACAGAGCTTAGAAATTCAAGCTTCCTTCAAGAAAGAAAGCTGCAAAACAAAATAAAAAAGGGAATTGAGACAAGAGAGAGAAAGATGCATAAAAAGAGGAAGAACAATGAATGCAGTACCTTCTTGGACGAGAACCTGCAAAACAAAATCAAAAGAAAAATCAAGAAATAGATAGAAAAATCAAATTAAATAGAGCTTAGAATTTCAAGGTTTCATCAAGAACGAAAGATGCAAAAAAAAAAAAAAAACGAGAAACAAAATGATAATCAAAATGAGAAAATAGATAGAGAAAGGAAACCAAACAGAGTACTTTAACGACAAATGAAGAGGGAACAGAACTGGTAGCATAGAGTAAAATCAGATAAGTACAAAAATAAGAGTTCAAAAATGATAATTTCTACATATAGAAAAAGTAAATCAAAGAGAGCATAAAAGCAACACCTTGATTTTCAATAATGGAGAGGGGAGAGAGCTGTTAGCAGAGGAGATAAATGGAGTGAAAAATCTGTTATGAAATGAAACAGTTCAGCAGTGTTAGTGGAGAGCTCACATGCCCTTTACTTATATTTTTAATTCCAAATTTACCCCAAATTAATTCTCATTGCATACATTATAGTTTCAGTTAATAATCTATTTTGGTTTAGTTATGTGTGTTGTCCCAGACCAAAAATGTATTGCTAATGATTTAGTAAAGAGAAAACAAAATTTTGCCACCGAAAAAAAAAAAAAAGTTGTGATGACTATGTGCTTGTTTGACATTGCTTCTTTGGAGTGATAAGTGATTGGTACGATGCGATTATCCAAATGAGCTAATGGTTGGGCATAGAACTAAATGAATTAAGACTAATTAGAGCTCGATTATGAACTACTACTCTCTCTTTGTGGCTCAATTATGTTCTCATAGTCATGCTCGCTGTGCATAAATATACTTATTATTATTTTAATATTTGTGTTGGAACATATACATATAACTTAGACCATGAGTATTGAAAAAAAACACACCATAACTTGTTGATGTGAAAACTAATCACTCTGAGTTTTGGGTTTTGGTGGCTTATCTTAATTTTGGTGGTTAAATTTTTTTTTTTTCTTTTGTATTCAATTGGGTGATTGCAACATTCAATTGCTCAGTATTTGATTACACTGTCAAAAATTATACTAAAATTAAAAAATAGTTGGTTTAGGAAATGAGAAACAAGAAACATGTAGAAAAAGCAAACGAAAACAGAGCTTAGAAATTCAAGCTTCCTTCAAGAAAGAAAGCTGCAAAACAAAATAAAAAAGGGAATGGAGACAAGAGAGAGAAAGATGCATAAAAAGAGGAAAAATAATGAATGCAATACCTTCTTGGACGAGAAGCTGCAAAACAAAATCAAAAGAAGAATCAAGAAATAGATAGAAAAATCAAATCAAATAGAGCTTAGAATTTCAAGGTTTTATCAAGAACGAAAGATGCAAAAAAAACGAGAAACAAAATGAGAAAATAGATAGAGAAAGGAAATCAAACAGAGCACTTTAACGACAAATGAAAGGGGAACAGAACTGGTAGCATAGAGTAGAATCAGATAAGTACAAAAATAAGAGTTCAAAAATGATAATTTCTACATATAGAAAAAGTAATTCAAAGAGAGCATAAAAGCAACACCTTGATTTTCAATAATGGATAGGGGAGAGAGCTGTTAGAAGAGGAGATAAATGGAGTGAAAATCTGTTATGAAATGAAACAGTTCAGCAGTGTGAGTGGAGAGCTCACATGCCCTTTACTTATGTTTTTAATTCCAAATTTACCCCAAATTAATTCTCACTGCATACATTATAGTTTTAGTTAACAATCTATTTCGGTTTAGTTATGTGTATTGTCCCGGACCAAAAATGTATTGCTAATGATTTAGTAAAGAGAAAACAAAATTTTGCCACCGAAAAAAAAAAAAAAAAAGTTGTGATGACTATGTGCTTGTTTGGCATTGCTTCTTTGGAGTGATAAGTGATTGGTATGATGTGATTATCCAAATGAGCTAATGGTTGGGCATAGAACTAAATGAATTAAGACTAATTAGAGCTCGATTCTGAACTACTACTACTCTCTCTCTCTCTCGCTCAATTATGTTCTCATAGTCATGCTGGCTATGCATAAATATACTTAGTATTATTTTAATATTTGTGTTGGAACGTATACATATAACTTGGACCATGAATATTGTAAAAAAACACACCATAACTTCTTGATGTGAAAACTGATCAATCTGAGTTTTAGGATTTGGTAGCTTAGCTTAATTTTGGTGGTTAATTTTTTTTTTCTTCTTTTGTATTTAATTAGGTGACTGCAACATTCAATTGCTCAGTATTTGATTACACTGTCAGAAATTATACTAAAATTAAAAAATAGTTGGTTTCTTCATCGTATTTGTAAACTATTCCATTAATAATTTTTTCTTAAATTTTTTCTTTTGGGTGAAGAATATCTCTATGAGGTCAGTTTTTTTCCTATGTGGAGGCAAACCTCCTCCTTGAACCTAGCAAACTAATTTCTAGTTGCAATCCCAACACCTTTCTTAGCAATAAATAAACCTTTTCTGTTTTTTATTTAAGGAATGAAATTCTTCACATGCGAAACACTTGAGTATTGGATTGCCCATAATCCAGGCAAAAGCCCAAGGGTAAAGATGAAAATATAATAAAAAAACAAACAAGGGAAACCTTTCGATCAACTTCTCTTGCCTCCCACATTATTCCCCTTCACATCTCCCACATAATTTATAGATATTCAATTATCTTCCGTCAACTTTCATTATATGGGTCTTATGCTGAAAATACCTAAGATGGAGAAGAATGTCAAATGAAAACCACAATCTCATGAATCAATGTTGTGGCACTAGAGTAGAGCATAACATATTATGCTGAAAACATATCATATAAGGGTTAACTGGTGATTTGCCCCTGAACTTGTACCTAACTTTCGATTTACCTCATATCCTTTTTTTTCTTTTAAATTAAGGATATGAACTTCTTTTTTTCTCCAATTTCTCCCTTGTAGTCTAAATCTACAACATTTCATCCAATTTGTCGCTAAATAAGAAGACAAAATGGTCATTTTGTACATTGAAAATAAATAAAAATGAAAAATAAAGTAAAAACCAGAAAATTCAGAAAAACCTAGAGGAAGGGGGGGTGGGGTGGGTTTGGGGGATGAAAATACAAAAGGGGGAGGTGGGGGATTGGTCTGGGAGTAAAGAATGGTGGTCATGGGGGAATAGGAGGAGGAAGGGGTTGGCATTAGGTTTACTCTTTTTCTTCAATTTTTTCCAAAAAAATTATTTTTTACACTGATTTAACTGAAAATTGGATGAAATATTGAGAATTTAGACCGTAAGGGGGAAATTGGCAAAAAAAAAGAAGGTTCATATCCTTAATTTTCTATAAATAAAAAAATATGAGGTGAACGTACAAGTTTAAGGGGCAAATCACTAATTAACCCTATCATATAATATCATCAGAAAAGAAAAACAAACAATGCTTCTACACTACAGGGCTTTCATTACTTGTATGGTTTAAGCAAGATGGGGGAACAATATTGGAGAATAAGGTTAACAAGGGATCTTATATGAGAGGAAATTTCTTTAAAATAAATTTATAAATGTTTAGTAAAAGATGGATGGATACAGAAAATAACAACCATGTTTCTTCACGATTTTTACCACATTGACAACCTTGTAGTGCCAGATGCCTCACATGAAAGCACAAAAGGCTAACAAATATGCCACAGCCCACACCAGCAGTATTTCTAGCTGATCCACACCCAAAAAAAATGGAAAAGTATAATATTATCCCATTTGAAGTCGGTATGGCTTTTCGACCAAAAGATAAAAAGAAGTCGGCATGGAAAGCCATTGGGCCAAACTTTTGGGTTTCTTTCTAAATTTGATAACTGGGTTTATAAGAAAAACAGATTTATTTTTCTTTGTAATCTTGTGTATATTACAATAGGTTCTAATGGCTTCAACCATCGTTTTTATTACCCAAGTTCAACGGTTGTAGACAACAAAACAACTTACCAAACTTTCCAAAATGTAAAAAGATTGAACCGAATCAATTAATAATATGAGGCCCAAATAAATAAATAATAACATCCAAAACAGCCCCAAAACGTCGAATCGAAACAAAAAAGACGAAGTTTCTTACTAATTTCTGTGTCTCCTTCGCGGTCGTACTGGATTGTCCTGATCCTGATGCAGACCTGCATTCTACACAGGGCCAAGCATGCTTTGCCACGAGCCGCCAAGAGAGTGCATCATTTAAGTGCTTAAACAGCATCCACTAACCATCCGCCTCGCCACGTCATTGGCACGTGTTTTACCTACATGGCACTGTAGGCCCGGGATTTGGAGGGGGAAGTATATAGAAAGCACGTCAGGTATAATTCCGTTTGGATATGCGGATAATTCCGCTTGGATATGCGGATATTCCTTTCCATGATCCGCCCCGCAGCATCTCTCTATTCGTAATGTGGTGGGCCCAGTGGGATTGACGATTGCTGCACCCGGTTGGGTTAGTAGAATTACGAATTTGCCACGCTCTTTGAGGTGGTGATTTTTTATTCATTTAACCAAATTGCCCTTTTTAACTAAGATGTGCCTGTGTATGGGAAAAGTTGAATTTTGTGACCCTTTTTTAGCTTTCAATCACATTGTTTTTTTTTCTCCCCTTCCTGTTTTTGGTAAATTCCTGCTTGTGTTTTCACATGCAGAATGTTTTTTCCCCTTAATATTTTTAGGGTAAAAAGACAAGGCTAGCTTTTATTTGGTTTAGAAAGCTCCAGCAAATAAAATTTTAAAGAATTTCCTTAAATTGATTAGGATTGATGTGATATGTGCCCGCCATCGCCATGAAACCAAAATTTTCATTTAGTGGAAGAAGGAAAGAATTTGATGTGCAGTTGGTTGTCATTTGTCATTTGATATACAGCACCACGTAACTTATGCATGGTATGGTATTGCCAAATGTTGAACGACCAGTTTCACCAACACAAAACGGTGTCGTCTCATGCCTGCTTCTATTGACACCTGTAATTACATGTGTACATGTGTCGGTATTTTTTGTTGTTGTTGTAAATTTAGTGGCTTTGGAACGCTGGATATCCAGAATGCTGTGTCGTTTCCAAAAGCCAATTAAAAAGTCATCCTACTTTATGGCGTTGATTTCAATAGGCACTGCAGAATGCTTACTGCCGTTTTACCACCAGCTTGGATCTCACGAAAAGCATTGCAAAAACGACAAATCACTTCCCTCCTGTGCTTGCCAACAAAGCTAATTGCAAAACCGACAAATCACTTCCCATAAGGGTATTTTCGTCAACTCATATTCCGACGTCAGTTACCAAAGCTGAGAATCCGAATCCAGCGAAAGAGGACAAACCGGGGGCGATGTGGGGATTTCGCTATCATAAAATATAATTCCCCTCCCGCATCGGAAGCTCACGTTGGTTTGCGCATTCTCTTTAAAGAGCTCCAACCAAAGCAGTTGTTTGTTGAGCAACTTACATCGAAAATCCAGAGGATTTGAGGCCAGAAACCTGGCGACTCGCGAGAGAATATAGTAGAAAGCATTACACTCAAGCTCAGCTAAGCTAAATAGGTATATGTTCCTCACCCTGTATGTATAAATATCCTTGTAATTTTCAGCTGGATATGTTTCTTTTTTCAAACTTTTTGACCTTTTGTAGTTCTCTTTTGATTGTTTGTTTATTTGGATTTTTTCAGTTTGTTGTGTGTTTCAGAACGTTAATTCTCTCTAAGCAAGAAAGATTCTCGTGTTTCTCTTTTGATTGTTTCCAATTTGCTTGGGCAAACGATAAGATTCTTGTATTTTCCTTTGACCGTTTTATTTATTTTTTGTTTGTGGCGAGAACGTCGATGGTTTTTGTTTTTGTGTTTCTTTTTCCAGGAGATTTTTATAAATGGGTTTTTTTCTTTCAAAGTTTCATGCTTTATTCTGGTTAGGTGAGTCACAGTTTCAGTTCTGATTGTTAAAAATTTTCCTTTTTCCTGTTTCAAGGCTTTTTCCCCTGTAATTTTTGGTAGTTTGAGACGCGGATGGCTTTAGTTCAGCTGCATGATCTTCAAGTTAGATTGATTTGGATTCTTTTGAAATTTATCAGGATTATAAATCTGGTTTCCTTTTCTGTTCCAATCTATTGAATTTCTACTGGAATTATGGACAATGCTGAAAACTTCGATTGGGAATTTCCTAGTGAATTGACATTCAGGCTATTTACTTTCTCTTAAATACCTGAACCAGCTCTGACTTTAGCAAGAATGTTTGGAAGTTGGGAATCAGGGAATTGGTAGTGAAATATGTTTATATTTGATTAGTAGTTCTGAATTGGTATTAAAGAAGTCAAATTGAGCTTGTTCCCCAACTCAAGATAATTGAACTGGTAGTTTCATTGGTTAATTCCATTCTTGTTGTTTGTGGGATTGCCATCTTGTATGTTACTGACGCACTCTTTCTTTAGCTTGAAGGTTTTGCTGGATAAGAGGAGGTAGAGCTTCTTCTTCCCCTTAATATTGGAGTGAAAATCAATACATGATTTCAATGTCAGAGCCAGCACCAGAGAGAAATTACAGCAAGCCCCCAGGGATTCGGTTATTAGAGTACATAAAGAAATCCCCACTTTCCTACAAAACCCACCAAGCCATTGTGCTGATTGTTACTTTTTTAGCATATGCTAGCTACCATGCCGCTCGAAAAACCACGAGCGTGGTCAAGAGTACCCTTGATCCCGAATCTTCAGATGTGAGCTTGAAGTTTTTCCCATGGAGGATGACTTACTTAAGTGAACCAGCCGAAGGCAGAAGGTTGTCTCGGATTCTTGGAGATGGTTGGGCCCCGTTTAATGGATCAGATGGCACAGCCTTGCTTGGTGAAGTTGACCTAGCTTTCTTGGCTGTATATGCTATAGGAATGTATTTCTCTGGACATTTGGGTGATAGAACGAACTTAAGGATCTTTCTAACCATCGGAATGGTGGGAGCCGGGGTCTTTACTTCATTATTTGGAATTGGATATTGGGCAAATATTCACACTTTCTATTACTTCCTTGGGGTTCAAATGCTTGCTGGTTTGTTCCAATCGACTGGATGGCCTTCCGTAGTCGCAGTTGTTGGTAATTGGTTTGGGAAGAAGAAAAGAGGGCTGATTATGGGTATATGGAATGCTCATACTTCTGTTGGGAACATTACAGGGTCTTTGGTTGCTTCCGCTCTATTGAAATACGGGTGGGGTTGGTCCTTTGTAGTCCCTGGTCTCATAATTGCTACCGTTGGTGTGGTGGTTTTTCTATTCTTGCCTGTTAGTCCTGACTCTGTTGGAGCCGAAGAAGATGAATTGGACTCTCCCAAGAAATGTGGGGCAGCTGGAGTAACAGAACCATTATTGGAACCAGAGGTTAAGGTGAAGGAGAGTGCTGTGGGGTTCCTAGAAGCTTGGAAAATTCCTGGAGTTGCTCCTTTTGCTCTATGCCTTTTCTTTTCCAAGTTGGTGGCTTATACATTTCTCTATTGGCTTCCTTTCTACATTAGTCACACAGGTAATTCAACTTCCTTGCTGTTTCAAATTTGTAGTTATGTTAAGAGCATTTCTTGATGTGCTTTTTTATGGGAGCATATTATTACTAAAAGATGATAAGGGCATTGCCAGAGAAGTTAAAGAAACTGAACTTTCACTGAAAATTTTCTACCATTACATGCGGTGTGTCGGTGTCTAGTCTTTGGAGGGAGTTCTCTTTAACTGGCTAGTAGAATATTTCTGTTTGTCAACAATTCAAAATTCAGTCATTGTGAACATTTTAACACATTTTCTTGGCTCACATTACATTTTAACACGGCATACTCTTGTGATTGGCTGACTTACATTTTAACACATGTTGCAGCTATTGACGGAAAGTACTTATCCAGTGAGGCATCTGGTAACTTATCCACATTGTTCGATGTTGGAGGAGTTCTTGGAGGAATCCTTGCTGGCCATATTTCTGATCGCTTAGATGCCAGAGCCATCACAGCTGCAAGTTTCATGTACTGTGCTATCCCTGCTCTCTTTTTCTACCGAAGCTATGGCCATGTATCCATGGCTGTGAACATTGCACTTATGTTCATCACCGGCATGTTTGTTAATGGGCCATATGCTCTAATAACAACAGCTGTGTCCGCGGACCTGGGAACACATAGCTCATTGCGTGGGAATTCGAGGGCATTGGCAACGGTAACAGCAATTATAGATGGAACAGGCTCTGTTGGGGCTGCTATTGGTCCATTATTAACCGGCTATATTTCAGCCAAAAGTTGGAGTGCAGTTTTCACAATGTTGATGGCAGCAGCTCTAATTGCAGGGCTGCTTCTGACTAGGCTTGTCGTGGCCGAAGTAGCTGCAAAGATTGAAGAGTCGAGATTGCGGTCTGCATCAAGGTCTCAACCCACAGTAATTGATGTGTGATAATACAGAGGATGTTCTTAGGGTTTTTACAACATTTGTTATGAGTGGTATCATCGGGGGTGTCTACAAGCTCTGCTTCAGACTTGCTGCTTATTCAATGAAGAGGAGAAGGATCCTCTGTTATGGTCCTAGGAAGGAGAGGATTTTTTTTAAACTTTCTCCCTAGTATACGTAACACATTGAAGGGAAAGTTGAAGGGAAGAAAAGAAAAGGGATTTGAGTGTATCTAGGGATGTATCTTTGTACTATATCACATGTGTGTGTACATTATTTTGTGCCTTTTAATGAAATTAATCACAAAGGATGACAAATTCATCCCAAACTGCTATTTTGTGTTTGGAAAATCTGGTTGCCATCAACCAAACACTATGCAGGGTGACAAAAGAGAAAACCAGGAATTTGCTTCTTTTAGTTTTGAAGAGGATCCTCCTCTCATTTTCATGGAAAATTATTCAAAAAGTTATCCACCAGTTGCCACAAATAGTTATGTCTTGTGATAAAGTGTGTTCAAAATTTTATTTTATTTTATTTTTTTGTCGCTGTCGGTGTGATGATGACCAAACAAAATAGTACGGCAAAGAGCTTTTGATCCTTTCATTTAGCAAGGCTATGTGACAAGAAAACTTGCCTCCCTTTTTGTTTGTGCGTTTTAGCAGCTGAGGACCACTCAAAGCCTCTTTTGCCTGTAGGGGACCAAAGGAGTGCAACTAGAGTTCAGTCTGGCCAAAACCTTTTGCATAGCTAAATCCTCTCCACAAAAAAACTTGAACCCTTTTGAGCATCAAAGAAAGTGGTAGGCAGCTAATTCATGCCCACGCCACCGCAGCTACAAAGGAAAGAAGGTTTGGTGGGAAACTATTTATGGTTGTCTCCCAAAAACGAGATAATTGGTGGCAGCAAGTTTAAATATACCTTTCTCGATGGATAAAAGTCAAGCAATGACAACGACTGCGAGGAAGAAGATGGAGCCTTTTATCATCGTGAACTTTGTGTCACAGTGTTCTCATTGAAACATGGCAGGCACGTAACCTAGTAAGCTTGAAGACCCCACCTGATTGGTTTGAGGTTAAAGCTTCCTAAAGCCAATAATGGCCCTTTAAATATTTTAGTGGCTGGCTACAGTGAAGGCATTTAGTTGACCATAATGCACAAAGACGGGTTTAAGGAGCTGTTATTGCCATTTTCTTTTCTTTCTTTTTTTATAAAAAAACGATGGAATTTTATTAAATGAATAAGAATAAAAAGTACAAAGAAGACATACTGTAAAAGGAGTTATCTCAATAACAATATAATAAATATGGATAAAACTTTCCAATAATATAAGCCAGTCAAAAAACAGAAACGATCTGGAGAGAATCACACTCGACAATAACTTTTTATTTGCCATTTTCTTTTTATAATTAGAAAGTTTGGTGCATTATTACATGGCAATAAAGAATAACATTGCTGGGGACAGAATCTAAAGCGATGGTGGCGTTTGTGGTTTTATAGCAATTGCAAGAATATTTAGTGTGGGATGGTGTCGTGTTTTGCTACGTTTTCTATGGCATGTTGCCTTTCACCCAATAAGCAACAACGACTGAGATAAACAAGTCCAATTCTTATCCACCACAAATTAGATACCGCCTGCTCCGCATGATTCACTTAATAATTCAAGCACTATGATTTAAACTAATCACCTCTTTAAGTATTTGCTAATCAGATTCCAATTGCATATGAACCACAAACAATATGCTGCTAACCGATTATTTTTATAAGAGTTTTTTACCTAACCCTGTCCGCCACATTAGACCTTTTTGCATTGTGACTCTCTATATGATATGACAGAGAGGTAAATAGTGCCTTCACCTGATGAGCTTTGCCCTTTTTTTGTTTGGACGAAAAGCTTTCTCCATTATTTACACGTTCCCAGTAGTTTAGCAACCAAACAAACTGTCTTTGCTGGGCTGGGCTAGGGTCATCTCTCACTCACAAAGGCATGAACTGGGTTCAGAACAACAGGCCTCAATATCTTATATTAAATGTTATCCAGCCCATTTAGAATATACAACACAGTGAAGTGTTCTGTGTTTTCTGTTCTTTTTTTGGGTGTTGGGGTATTGTGGGGTGGGGGTGGGGGTGGGGGGCGGGGGCGGGAAGGAGGATAGAACAGGAGCCATCAAACTAAAACAAGAATAAAGAAAGACCCTAAACAAGCAGGGAGCAACCAAACAAATTTGTACCAGCAGCAAGAACAGCTAGAAGCGGAAATAGAGGCAACCAAACTTTCATCAGATACCCCATTCCAGAGGAACATCTCTGTAAGGAGGAAATTAACATAAGAAACTCATCTGTTCCTGACTGTATTGATGAAAGAATTCAACAACATTTAAGGGGGGAAGGGGGAGAAGATTCATTCCTAAAGATTCTATTATCTCTCTCACTCCAAGTTGAGCAAACCACCATTGCCAAACAGACCTTCCTGACAGTAGTAGCCAGCTTCTTGCCCCTCAACTGTGTCAATCCACACATTGTGCCCGCTCTACCGAAAGTTCTCCAACCCTCATATCCAAGGCTGATAGTCCCACTCCAAGCGTATTGATACTCCCTTTGGCCTCTTTGCCAACGGCCTTCCATATTTCTATCCTAACTTTTGGACCTTGGACTCCTTAGCCTGCTTTGCAGGAATATTTCCCCCTTTTAAAAGTGCCAAATTCAGGGACATATCTAATTATCTCTATGCAAAATTTATCTACATTTCTTCTAGGGCTTGAGGTTTTCAAGCATAACATCTAATATCATTCATTAATACTATATGTGTAATACGTACACATATGTCTCTAAACCATTACCCACTAAAATAAGCTGCAAAAGGGGCTGAACTCGAACAGCTGACTACTTTCACTATGTGAACCCGCACACTCTCACTTGACACTCAAGAATAAGTGTGTACAATCAAGTAAAACTTTGATTCTCTACTAAAAAATCATCATGATTTATAAGGCATCTTTGCTCAACAGCTGACTACTTTCAGCATGTGAAAGTGCACACTCTCACTTGACACTCGAGAATAAGTGTGTACAATCAAGCAAAACTTTGATTCTCCACTAAAAGCATCATGATCCATAAGGCATCTTTGCGCAACAGCTACTATTGACTCAAAAGCTTCATATGTAGCTATGTTTACACAAATGCAGACACAGCAGCAATAAATTGTACAAAATTATAGAACTCCTTCACAACTTTTCAATAACAATGAAAAAGAATATACATTTTTCATTTGAAGGTTAAAATTGAAGTCAGAAAGAAACAAGTTCATTACAAATAATCTATAACACTTTCTTTAGTAAATTTTTCCTCATCGTGTACCGATCCCAGAAAAACAAGAACAAATATTTAAAAAAAGGAATTTCCCAAAACGATAACCTGGGTTCGAAACGGCGTCGCAGAACAACCAATGATCCTATTCGTCGTCTCGCTTCTTGGGCTTGCGGTACTTCTCCTCGTATTGCTTGGCAATGAAGACGGCAGTATCGGCGAGCTTCCTAATGTTAGGAACGGCGTAGTTTTGGGCGATGTAGACCCCTGCAACCGTGCCCATTATGAAGGAGAAGCTGCTCTTAATTATCCCCATCCCAATCGGCCCAACAAAATCCCCTGCGATTTCTAGGGTTTTGGATTTGAATACGCGGGTTTTTATGGGGGAAGAATTGGGCTCTCAGATTCTGGAATTCTCCGTTTTCGCCTTTTTTTTAATAGTTATACTTGTGCCCAGTCATCCATGTACAACTGTCAAATGCGCCAATTTTTCCAATTATTTTTTTCAGTTATTATCCGGGCTAGTTGTAAAGCCCAAGCACGACATGAACCCAAAAATCAGTCTCTTTACAAAGAATAAACAAATATATTTTTGCAACGAGGTAATACACTCAACAATCTCACTATAACAAATATTATTAGTTATTATCGTAAATATTATATCATGTATTGGAATTAATTATTTTTATTTATTTATAGCATTTTAAGAATTCAAATTTGAGACTTCTCTCAATATTTGAAAAAAAAAAACTATTAGACTAGACATAAGTTAGTATAATTGAAAATCTTATATCCTTATATAATTGAACCCATCAATCTTATTTAACTAATTATTGCGACTAAATTGACCGCCACAATAGAAAGTATTATTGAATTAAGCAGTTCTAATAAGACCCATTTTTCATAAATGCATAGTAGGATTTACTCAGACTTTGTGGGTTGAAAGCTCAAACCTATGTGAGAAGAAAAATCACTAAATTGAGATTGAATTTTCAATTCAATCAATGACCTCCATCTTCAACCTGTTTTTTGGGTGTAAACTTTAATTTTAAAACATAAAAGATCCAAGAAAAAGTATGGAGGAAAATCTTTTCGGTTCTAGGTATAGTAATTAGCAACACTTTCTCTTATTGGGAGAATACTTAAAATTCTAATACAAAAATGTAATAATATTCAGCAAAACGTTTTTTTTTTTCTTTTTTTTCCTCCCATAAAAAGTTAAAAAAGCGAATAAAAAAAACCAATAACAAGCGTTGTCTGTCGGGGAAGGTGCCTATCGCTTTTGCTTTCCACTTCGCGCAAAAATTGACCCAGCATATTCTCTTCAACAGTCAAAATATAAAATCCGAAAATTAAAAATTAAAGAAAATAAAATCTCTCTCTCTCTCTCTCTCTCTCTCTCTCCCTCTTTCCCTCTTTCTCTCTCTTTTCTGCGAAAAAAATCTCGACGCGGGTGAAAATTGCAGAAACCCCCAACCGACGCTAGCAGAGCGTCAGCGTCGTCTCAGCTCAAATCAGGTCCGTGATTCGCTTGATCTTTGCTTATTTCTCGTTTAATTAATACCAAACGTGGAAGATTCATGCTTGATTTCGCCTAATCAGCTTTGATTTTAAAGTTTTTGCGCATGTTTTCATGACTTTGAATTATAGGGCTTCGCAATCTTATGTTTTGGCAGTTCATAATAGCAATTAGAAGAAAATATTGATCCTCTGATTGAGTTTATATTTTTTTGGGTATGTATGCAACTCGATCGTTTAGGGGACTTCAATTTCGTCACATTTTGTTGCCGATGCTGGTTTCGATTTCCACGAATGTAATTAATTAATTTATTTTGAAAGTGTTATTAATTTTCTAGTTTTTAAAAGCTAATTTTTTGTTTAATTAAATCTCATAGTTACACATTTTTTAGCATCCTAACAGCACATTATAGTTATTATTGTGGTCTCAATGTTATTAATTGTTCATTCAAGAAAATGAACATTATTGTAGCTTTGCTCGGCAGGTTATCTGGTAAGCTTGGAATTTACCATGGTATGTTGACGTTAATGCTTGGTGGTGTGTGAAGCTAACTCAATGGCAATCTATGGTCAAAGTCAGCAAGGGATCATGCTGATTCGGTGGTGATGAAAATTTTGGAGTTGGTTATTAGTAAAGAGGTTTAATTTGTCACACATGGGTTTGCGGTATATAGCCATCTCTGCAGTATGTACGGCGATAAGCTTTGCGGGTCTCCAATTGTGGACAGAAACTTCTTTAGTTAAACTAAAATCAGATGGACTAATTGGAGATAATTTGATTCCTGCGGCCAATTTTGGACATGTAGTTGATCTGCTTTTGGGTTCTTACGCCACTGTTGGACTGCTGGCAAATTTTGTACTCAATGCATTTGTTTTACTCGTTCTATTTCTCAAGGTGATTTTCTACCTCGTTTTGAAACTTCTGTTGTTACACAATTGTTAGTTTGATGGATGCATGAACTGAGGTGAATACTTAACCAGGGAATGAGCATTGAATATTTTGTGCAGTGGGTTTATTAGTTTACTGGTCCTAGTGCAAAGCTCTTTGTATGTGAGGTACTGTTTTTGGTACAAGTTCTAGTGTTTGCCCATGTTATTGCATTTACTTTCTTTTCGTGTGTCACTTTGATGAAGGTAATGATAAGAAACAAGTTTTCTACATGGTGTCTTCTAGTGGTGGTCAGTTTGATTTAAGACACCAGATGCAATTAGGGTTGAAATGCAATATCCATGGTTACTATTCAAACAAGCAAAAAGAATGTTGGAGCTACTAAACTACTCCATTTCCTCTGTTTGCCTTGGATGAAATTGAAATTTATATCCGCAAGGTTGGTTAGCTTATTCTGATTTCTGTTTCTGATTTGCAGACTATATTCTTTGTGGAGTTGTATCCTTCTGAAACTCGCAAATTGGTCGAACGCCTTATCAATTATGTTATTTACAAGGTAAATGTTTTAACTTGTGGTCAGTTACTTATAAATGGGAGAAGGAAACATGATTCCTTCTTATGAGGAGAGAATCACTGTTTCAACTTGATAAATTTTCGGTTTTAATTGTTTTATAATAATGTTCAATAACTCCTCCTTTATCCAATATGTATTGTTCAATAATATCTTTGTGCACATCGATAAATATCAAACAGGGCACGTTTCTACCACTGGTTATTCCTCCTACGATATATCATGCAGGCCTGTGGTCAGTCTGGTTGATTGTTCTTTGTTCTCTAAAGGTATATGACATGATACTTATGAAGAACATGGTGTTTATGGATTCAGTATATAACTGCACAACTTACTTCTAACCTATCTTTTGCGTGTTGTACTTGTACAGATGTTTCAAGCTTTGGCTAGAGATCGACTTGAACGATTGAATGCATCTCCTTCTGCCACACCATTGTCATATTTTCGTGTGTATTCAGTGTTATTGTTGGTTCTCACTGTTGATGTTTTCTGGTATTGTTTTACCCCCTTTGTTGTTGCATAAGTCCGTATTACTTAGAATGCCTCATATTATCTTGTTCGGTGCTTGCAGGATAAGGCTGTGTGTGGTGATATATAAAACTCTGGGTTTATCCATGTTTCTCTTGTTATTATTTGAGCCTTTCAGTATTGCATTTGAAACACTGCAGGTAATGTCATGGCAACTTTGTTGATGAATAGATTTTATAACTTCATCATGCTTTCTATGAAATTTTAGAACTCTAGTTGAGAGGGTTGGTTGACTTGTCACAATGTTTTTGTAGGCTATTTTGGTGCATGGATTTCAGTTACTTGATATATGGATTCATCATTCAGCATGGAACAGTGAAAATTGCGAGAGGTCCAAATTATTTGATACGTCAGCTGCTGGTAGTTCTCCAAATTTACATTTCTTTTCTCACATTGCAAATGGGATTTTTGGGTGTTCTTATGTTATGTAGTACAGTGTTCTTTCCCCTCCTATTAATGGGGTAAAAGATTACTTGACCTGTAGGATGTAAAACGGGGTTATATGTGTTTAATAAAATAATAACTGTTTTCATGTCGCTGTCTGAATGCAGGTTTATTGTTGGAATGGAAAGGCAGTCTTACTCGGAATTTGGGCTTTGTCCTAGACATGGCAACATTGTTAATGGCACTTGGTCACTATGTGCATATTTGGTGGCTTCATGGCATGGCATTCCATCTAGTGGATGCAATCCTTTTTCTAAACATACGTGTAAATATTTGTGTAAATATTTCATTCTACTTTCTAGTTGAACATTTATTTTCTTTTGTACTTGATGCCCCAATATCATCTTCTTCCTAATTATGTATTCATTATTGGGCAGGCCTTGCTAAGTGCAATTGTAAAACGTATAAAAGGGTTCGTCAAACTAAGAAAAGCCTTAGGCGCTCTTCATGCAGCACTTCCAGATGCAACGTCTGAAGAACTACGAACATATGATGATGAATGTGCAATTTGTAGGGTATGCTTGGTTTTCTTCTCTAATTGTTTACCATTCAGTTTTCTCTTGGTTCCCTAACTTACTCGGAAAATATCAGGAACCTATGGCTAAGGCTAAAAAACTACACTGTAGTCACCTTTTTCATCTTGCGTGCTTGAGATCTTGGTATGGTTCATGTTATTTATTAAACCCTGGCTTTTCCTTTATTTTTATTTTAGAGCATGTGATGCCTTATAGAAAATAATGAAAATTATTAATAATTGCAGGTTGGACCAAGGTTTGAATGAGATATATTCATGTCCAACTTGTCGCAAGCCACTTTTTGTAGGCAGAACTGAAAATGAAGTACATCCCCGCAATGAAGAAACTTCAAGTGATGAGCAGCTTGCTCGTCAAATAAGTTCAGGACTTGATCGACAAAATAGTTCTGGACATACAATACCTACTGGCGCATTCCCCAATCAGGCTCAGAATCTTACAGAAGGTGGTCCATGGAGGTATGCTTCCTTACCTAGGATTACTGTAGTTTATGCTTAAAGAAACTTCTGTCAACTTGTTACTGAGGCTAGAGATGGTGCTATAAATTATAATTTGTTGAAAGACTAAAACCCCGATTTGGGGTCCAACAGCCACCAACTGTACAATCAGACCAGCTATCATCTACATATTCAAGTTAGATTGGAAAATTTTTATTCAGGTTTGCATGCTGTTCTAAATTTCATTTGGTGGCTGGATTCCAGCACATACAGAAAAAGGTACAATACTCTGGTTGGTTGCATAAACCTTCTTGAAAGTTTATGTATAACGACCAGAGCACTCCTCCTAGCTTCTCCCTTAAACTATTTGATTGGGAGTGATAGAAAGCAACCAATTTTTTCTGTTGCTGTTGTTCTTGAATCTGCTAGGTGCTGTACAAGAAAAGAAATATATGAGAGAATAAATACACTTGTAAATTGGTTGTCATTTTCAGAAAGAAAAAAATTCAAATATTATAACATATCATGCTTTTCTTTATGCCGCATAGGGGTGCAGGACTGGATTCAAATTGGTTGCATAATTGGCCAAGTGAGGGAGTTGATGGGGCAGGTCCTTCTACTGCTATCGGATCTGTTGGACTGGGGAGAGTTCAAATGATGATGAGGCATCTTGCATCTGTCGGAGAAACTTATGCCCAGACGGCCCTTGAAGATGGTGCTTGGAGCCTATGGCCTATGAGTCCCTCTCAGGTTGCTGCAACTGGTCCATCTAATCCTCCTGCTGATGATGGAAGATACCATGGAGGAGCACGGAGCTTGCATATTAGAACTCCCACACGTACTGTGAATGACAACCTAGCAAACATACTTGCTATGGCTGAGACAGTGAGGGAAGTTCTGCCTCATATGCCGGATGACCTAATTTTCCAGGTACAGTTTGTTTTTTAACAACACAATTGTGTCTTTTTATTATTTTAATAGGAGTATATTGCCAAATGTCAATCTATAAACATTGCATTTGAAGCCTTGTTCTTCTCCTTTGGGTTTCTACTCTCATTTTATATTCTATAACGTATTGAATTTTGCAGGATTTGCAGAGAACAAATTCTGTTACGGTTACTGTGAATAATCTTCTCCAAATGTGACAAGGCGTTGTATCTTCTTTTGTTGTAATGTGTTGAAAACTACTAAAGAAGTAGTTGAGGTCGTCTAAATACCCACAGATCTTTCTCTGTATCCCCCAGTGTACATAAAGGCAGCTCACCGAATCACTTTTACTAAGAGGAAGAAGGAAAGAGGCACAAGTATAGTTACTTTTTTTTGTAATTCCCTGTGAAAAATAAATTTGCAATGTTGATGTATGGTTACAGATGGATAGGTTGTTATTTTCCTATGTGGTTTTGAATTCGCCATTCAGTTGGTTCGGCCACACAAGTTTTAGTGCTTAGACAAAATCTCCTTTGTGCTCTCTTTCGTTAATCAATTGTGTATTTGTTTTCTTCATCAACAAGTGTGGTGATGTTTGACAGTATTAGTAGTATAAAGTTGCTCTGTTGTGTGAAGATTATGAAGTAGAACGACAGGAGGTAAAAGTAGTCAAACGGCAAAACGCCGGCTAAACGACATCGGCGCTGAGGCGACCAAGAATGTTGGGTTTGTAGAGGACAGGAGGTGGGTTGTTTCGTCAAAGCACAAACGCCGAGGGTTGGTTTGTCTAAGCTGTAAACATAACAACAAAAGGAGTAGTTTTTCAAAAAGTCAACGTCAATAAGCCATGGTCTGCGCGTGTCAAGCTCTGATTAAACCAACCTAACCCATTTTTTATTTTCTTCTGATTTGACTTTTCTATCTATTAATATTAGTGCCAATTTTGAATCATGTACAGAAGTCAGTGATGGCTGTATGGGCAATTGACTTTGGCTAACACCATATTAGTTTTGGTTAAAATCTATTAATTAAGAAAGAAAAAAAAAATCTACCCAAAGCAAATTTGTCCGGTTCGATTTTTAAATTATTTGACTTTTTTCTTACTCAAAATCAAATCGAGTTAGTCATTACGGTTTTGAAACGGCATGTTTAGTTGGTTCGGTCAGATTAATACATACCCTAATCTTGATCCCCAACTAATTAATCTATATTCTAACTTTGTCCTTTTGTGGTCTCACTCTCACCCGAATTCTTTGATATGGTTTCCAATGACACTACATTGATTGTCATTGTCAATGGGGTTGTTAATGCGGTCTATGTTGTTATTGACAATTGCAGCCATTTTTAGTGTGGGGAGGGCCTCCCATTCTATGTGGTTCTTCCCCACTTTACCATAATTTTTTTTAAAATATCCCTATGCCCCTCTTTTTTTACTCAAAACAGTGTCTTCTGTCTGTTACCAGCTCTTGTCCTTTGGCAACCACTAGAAGTTGGTGAATTTCCATATGTGCAGGTAATTAAATAACACATTCAATTTCCATGAAGTTACTGTTTTGATGATTTAAATTTAACTAACCATTTGTTTTTGTGCAGAGTAAGGTGGGCAAGAGAAGAGCAACTGCATGCAAGTTTCAACAGACACGGAGCGACAAGCATGAGAAATCTGACGGAAAGAATTGAGGAGGTTTTCGATACAAACAAATCAACAGCTTCTCTCTCTAACTTCGTCATTCTACTTCCTACTCCTACACTCCTCCATGTGTATTTTCTTTTGTGCCTTTTGGTATTTTCTATATTATAAACCCTACCGACAACGATGCTTCGAAGTTCGAATTTACAACGACATAACTCCAAAACTTGTTGTGTTATATATTTTACTGATCACATACTTTTACTCTGAGATTTTGAGATTGTTCATTTCAGATCAGAGCACATTGCTGTCTAAAAGATTGTGCTGCTTAGTTGGGACCATAAAAACTTTTCCTTTACCGGAAAGCAACGTCTTAATTCGATGCGAATTGGGGTGAAGCATGAAGAGCAAAAGATAGATATTGGGATAGGTGTTATATTTGTGTATAATAATGTTCTATAAATCATATAAAAATGCAAAAAATTACTATATTTATTTGATTAATGATATGGTTACAGTGCAAATTTGAAGTGCAGAACATAGGAATTGACTAATAGTAATATCCCAGCTGCAACAAACCTAATTTCTCTGTTGGACACGAAGTACTATGTCGTACTGTTGATTGAATCATGAGAAGTTGGAAACATAAAGACTTTACAAATCATGTTCCGCAACTGAAGGAAGCATGCATGCGTCCTGTTTGATTATTTGTTTTATTTCTTTGTATGGTCATAATCCTGATTAAATTAATTCACTTTTGCTTAAACCGATTAATAAGTTGAGGCTTAATTTTCTCATATATGTCCGGCCCCAACAAACATATATATGTTTCTCTCTCAAAGCTTTTAAGTATCCAGCTACTCTGTGGGTGGTCTCTGTTTTGGTGGCCCCTGTTTTAATTTCTTGTAGTGGACAAGCTAAGTGATGCAAGCCTCTAAGACCTTCGTTTTTCTTTCTGCATAAGTCTCTTCACTCACTATCAGCAACATCTTCTCTTGGCAACCCTTGCTTGCTAGCTCCATATATATATTTTTTTAAATCAAAGCTTGAAACAGACTAGTTTCTTTCTAGCTGCTCCTTCTCATTCTTGAAATTTAGAGTAATTTCAATCTCATAATCATCATCATGTCTTCTCTTTTCTTGATCTTTCTTCTGTGTCTGTCCATGCATGCATGTGAGGCTCGCTATATTGGGCTTGGCCATAAGGGTTTTGGTGCGTCACTCCAGCAGTCTGGCAAGGTTTGTTATTTTATGTTTCAGGGTTTTCAAATTCACAACTTTCCTCTAGTTTCATCTGACTATTAGTTTCATGTATAAAATTAGTTCAAAAACTTATGCATACTTTTTCAATGTTAAACTTCAGGGTGTGTTGCTGGTTGTGGAAAAGTTTAGGCTTGGAATGGATTCAACTGGAGGATCAGTTAAGAAGGAAGATGGTGCAGCTGAAAAGGGTCATGGTGCAATCATTCAAGACT
This sequence comes from Prunus persica, assembly GCF_000346465.2. NCBI lineage: Eukaryota > Viridiplantae > Streptophyta > Magnoliopsida > Rosales > Rosaceae > Prunus > Prunus persica. Next base: position 27,843,869 of record NC_034010.1, read on the forward strand.
CAATGACTAGAGCTACAAAGGGACTGAAGTTCACAAGCAGAGCACAAAAATCAGGTGTTCCTCCAGTTAATAAGCCTCCTGTTTCAGTTTCTTGGCCTGTGCCGCGCAAGATTAATCGTGACAAGAACCACGGTGACAAAACTACTAGTCCTGGGATTTACTCAGATTATTCAAGACCAAGAACACGTCCTCCATCCCATAACTGAACTTGATTCATTATTTTTCTGGTCTATCTTTTTTCCTTCTCTTTAAAAATATGAGCCAGAGTTATGTCTCGCGGCTTTTGTGAGTATATGCAGAAACTAAGAGCTTAAAATAGGCTTGGAATCTGATGTGTCTCTCAGGACTCTCTGCGTATCTAAAAGTGCTACAACTTAACATATACTTGTTTGTTCCATGCTGATATCTCCAGTTTTGTACACCTAGATGTTAATTTATCAATGTATTTATTGACGATCGAAAGATCTTCTTATGGTTGTGATTTGACTGAATAGGGATGGAAAAGGCCGGAGGTGATCAGATTGTAGAGTCTTCTGGTCATCACATGGGTTTGCTTAAAGCAACAAGTACTACTACCACTAACAAGGTAAATCATTATGCAAGGCTTTTTGGAGTGATGTTACTTTAATTGGTTTGGACTAGCTTAGCTAGATGTGGCAGCAAGCACAGAGATTATGGGACCTCCTCATCAGGAACTCTCTCTTTCATTATGTCTCTGGAGAGCGACAATAGGGTAATTTGTCTGTGTACACGTTGCAATTAAATAATTGCATGCCAGACCAGGGACTGGTCTATCACACACACACACACACACACACATATATATATATATAAGTATATATACATATATATGCATGAAATCCATGAGGGGAATCTGGCTGGTGCTGGATTTGGATGCCTGATGAGATCATATACCTCAAAAGCACAGATCTTACCAGGCATCATAGAAGTTAGCCATGAACACTTAAAATTAGAAAGAAAGAGAAGAAAAAAAAAGAGGACATGTTAACATGTTTGGAATGCATATGTTTATGTTGTATGTAGGAAGAAGCAAGGAGGAGGAGATCGGTGCTGCTATCTGTTAATAAAGAAGCCGTAGATTCCAAGAGTAATGACAAAGTAGAAAACAATGTGGTGTTTACAGATTATAACCCACCACATCAGACACCGCCCATTCACAACAAAAGAACTTAAAATTACATCTTCAGATCACATCATCATTTGGTCTTCAATTAGTTTGCTTCTCTTACTAAACTAGAAAGAAACATATATTATATATCTACTAGCTAGTAGCTTAATTAGTACTGTTGTTGTTGTTGTGGAACTCAGCGTCCTATGTTGATCTATCTAAGGCGCTTTCTCTTCTTAAGCGGTTCAATGCAATCCCCAAAATTCCCATAAGGCTTATGAGACTCGAAGCACATTGATCCCCTACAAAATCACATGCATTTTGCCACAATCTTCTCCACACATTCCATGATATGACTAATCCCCCATGAAAATCTGCATATACTTATTCTAATGACTCCTTAATTAGCATACGACAACTCGAAAAACAAGTGTATTAGCAAACTTCTAACTATCTTACTTGTTAAATAATCCTAATCTATTTGAATAATCCATTAAAAAAAAACACTTATATCAAATTAAATGCATAACTTCACAAGTTTTAAACAATCAATTCTTTGAATTATTAAGTAACCTTGCATTGCAAGCACAACAAAAGAACCCAAAAACGTTATCGTTTTAAGTAATATCCAGGAGTACATGTACATATTGCATGTACTATTCAATAAACAGAAAGAAAAAGAAAAAGGAAAGTCAAGTAGGAATAAGAAAATTTCCATATTGGTGATCTCCTCCTCCACATGGAAAGAGGAAACCTGCAGAAGACAACATCACCAGTCCCATGGAAACCATACCCAGCATCCACCCTGTCACCATTGCCCCGCACGTCATCCCAACCCCACTACTCCCTCTCTTCCTCTCTATTTCTTCTTCTGATATTCTATTTGATGATGATCTCTTCATCACCTCTACCACATCATCTCTCTCCTCATCTTCAGTCACCTTTTCCTTCATCTCCTCCTCACCTTCATCGTGTTCAAAAACAGAATTATTAAACACCACCATCGGCATTTCCTTGTTATTTTCTTCAACTTCAGAGCCTCCTTCTGCCGCCTCTTCGTTACGCTCCAACGGTGAGCCAATCAGGCTATCATCAGTCGATGTCTTGCAGTCGTCGTCGTCGAGGCAGGACTCGGTGCAAGAACATGTCGAACGGCCGTCATCACCATTACCATTACCATCATGATCCACATGATCTTGATCAAGTTCCGTGGAGGTCAACGTGAAACTGTTCCAGTCATGGAAGATTTTCTCGAGTTCCCCGAGCCTCCAAGCCATGTGCTTCAAGTGGTGGGGCTTCGATGGATGGGACGCCATCTCAGCGCACAGCAGAGTCTTCACGAAGGCGAGCCTCTGCTCCATGTCATAACACTGAAGTTCGTGGCGGCATGGGGTCGTCGAAGGATCTTCTGGCGGAAGAGAGAGGACATGGTTGAGTTGGGCTTCCACTTCGTTCAGTTTCTTCTGCAAAATTAAGGATCTCTTCGGCATCGTTCGTGTGTCTGACTGAGTGAGAAAGATTATGGGAAGAGGGTAGCGGTTACTTTGAAGCGTTTTGATAGGCCTCTACTTTTATATTAGTGGGAAGTGGCGGTTGATGATTGGGTAGTGGGCCTATTATTCCTATTCCCACCAAGGACACGTCGGTGTTTTTTTTCTTCTTAAAATGACAATTACACCCTTTCCTAATTTTATCAGAAAGGGCTTATGCATGAATGCTTACTTACCTGGAATTATTAGAGGATTATTACTCGATTTCGTACCCTTTCCTTTCCTCCCATGCTGCTGATTAGGGGTGGGCGCGGTCCGGTTTGGTCCGGTTCTCACCTCAAACCGGAACCGAAACCGGTATTATTTAACCGGTCCGGTTCGGTCCGGTTTAGGCAAAAAAAATTTCAAAAACCGGCCGGTTCGGTTCTAACCGGTTCCGGTCCGGTTCTGACCAGTTCCGGTTTTGAACCGGATTATTAATTTATTATTTTTTAAATTTTTTTTTTAATTTTTTTTTAAATTTTTTTAATAAAAAAATTATAACAAATAACTTATTTTTTTAGCTTAAAAATGAACAAATAATCCAATTCATACATTTAGAAATTTTTTGAAGTTGAACTTGGAAAATTAGTGATTATAGAAGTTAAAAAATGGCATTAGATTTTAAAATTTTGTAAAAATATAAATATAAAATATATGACCGGTCCGGTTCGGTCTGGTCCGGTTCGGTCTGGTCCGGTGCGGAGAGATGTAAAACCAGAACCGAAACCGGTTGGAACCGGTTCGGTCCGGTTTGTTGACTTTTTTGGTCAACCGGTTTTTTTTCCGGTTTTTTTTTACCGGTTCGGTTCTGTGTTCCGATTTTCCGGTCCCGATGCCCACCCCTACTGCTGACTTACTCGATTAGTCAATTCTTCGATTCGTTGCTTCTCCCGTTCCAAGTAAATAAACATGTCATTAATATGACCTCTAATACTTTCCAATTTCTTTGAAATTGTTGTGCCTATTCAAACACGAGGTAGCACACTATTACTAGGTAAATTTCAATAAAGACAAATTGTACAACTAAATGAAATTGCACAATTGTTGGGTAACTCGAACACAGACCACTCAAATGTAACTCTTAACCACTTAAGCTACACTCTTCCCCGCATCATCATCGGGTGTCGTTTAAATTGTTGAAACAAAGGTAAGTTTCGGCCTACTTCTAATTTAATTTGTGCTGGATGTCTAAAGAACTTTAAATTTAAAATGAGAGCCCAAGGAAATCGGGTTTCCATAGTACAAGTAGATAAGGCCCAGCGAGCCCAGAGTTAGACCGAGTCCAGTGGACTAGGACTAACATAACATAACATGTTCGGCGCCGAAAGCCTCACGTGGGGTCAGAAAAATCACAGACTCCACATGCCCACCACCATTATTCGATTTCGCACACTATTGCGATTGTCCAGTCAGAGATTCTCATGTCGCTGTAAATTCGACATCCCCTTGGGGCCATTTCCGTCCATGCACCCACCTTAATTACGCGGCGAATCTCATCTTCGACGCCGATCCGAGTCATCAACCTACTACACCAGCTCCTTTCACAGGTCGAATTTCCAATTCTACCCTTGACATTATCCTCGTCCTTTTTGACGCTCCTCGTACCTTTCACAAATTTGTCGCCTTTTTCTTTCGTAACTCGTTTTAACCTCAGCTTTCGACATCTTCAGTAATCCCATCGATATCACATCACAGAGAAGAAGGCCTTACCCGCGTAACCAATCATTTTAACTCGTTCAGTTTGACTCACAGAGTTATCACCGTGTTCGCTCAGCTGCGCCATGAGCTGGCTCAGGAGGATCGAGCTCGTCGAGCCCTACTACAGCCCTCCCCTTCTTCTCCGAGAAACAACCTCCATTTTCGCTCCCAAAGCTCTACCTTTCCCTTCATTTTTCGAAGATGTTGAGGAGGATTACGAGCTCGGCTACGCTCTGGACTTCTTCAGTCCTCCCAGCCCCATCAAAACGCCGTCGCTTCTGTCGTACAAGCTGATTCAGCGAGTTGAGAGGCTCGGAAGTGAGATCTTGTTGCAGAGCCTGAGCGACCGAGTCAGTGAGCTGGAGTCGCGGTTTGATCGGCTGGCCAAGGTCAAATCGGGTGGGGATCGGAAATACACGTGGACGGCGGAGATCAAGGGCCCCGAGAAGCACGGCCTTGAACGGAAATACAAATGGACGACGGAGATCAAAGAGGGAAAGCATAAGAAAAAGGCGGAGAAGGAAGAGGCGACTGACAAGAAGTACAGATGGACGGCTGAGATTGAAGGGAAGGGAGAGATCTCGCGCAAGTACACGTTCACAGCATCGAATGGTGATGATGCAAGTAACAGCAGCGAAACGAAGGAGAAGGAGGAGAAGAAAAAGAAGAAGGATAAGAAGGAAAAGAAGGAAGGGAGGGACACGCGTTTGGTGGAGATTGAAGAGCTTGTTGATCATGGGGCTGTCGTTCTAAGACAGGTAATGTGAGGTTACATTTTAAGCCCTGCATTAGTTATTGAGCTGAATCTCATATGACTTACAATTGTTAGACGGTAGTGAGTTTAGCCAAAAATGAATGTTGGTTTCATAGGATTTGATTCTTTCTTACTTACGTTAAAAAAAAAAAAAAACAAAATGTAGTTATAAATCTGATTAGTTTATGTTGGGTTAGTGTGAACATTTCACTTTAGTAATATAGATTTTTTATGATGGAGGTAGGCTTTTGCAAAGAGAGCTGGAGCTACTGGAAAGGCTAAGGGAAAGAGGAAGGAGCTGTCTCCTCAAGATGCAGCAATGATGATACAGATGACTTTCAGAGCTTATCTGATCCGCAGATCGCAGGCTCTCCGGGCCCTTAGAGATCTGGCAGTTGCCAAGTCCAAGTTGAAGGAGATCAGAGCATTGTTCAATAACTTCTCCTACCGCCGTCGTGTAGCTCATGACGCAGCAGAGCGTCAGAGGTTCACCGAAAGAATCATTGTTCTGCTCCTCACTGTTGATGCCATTGAGGTAACTTGAGTGATATCTGTCATTGGCATTTATAAAAATGTGAATCTCAAACTCATGGTTTTCACTAAATCCTAAAAACTTTAATTGGAGAGGACAATGTTGCTGTTTTAAACAATATATGTTGTTGTAGGATTCTCATAACTTGAATGTGCAATTGCTAGGCAATGTGGATGTGTGTTCTGTTCAGACAAAATTCTCATAATTTTACATAATAAGATTAATCTAATTCCTTACTGAAATTAATGAACACGACATCATCTCTGGTTACGATACTTGTTTGATGATTATTAGTACCACTTCTGTTAGAACCTTGTTGAATAATTGACGTCGTCTTTTTATGATTTTTTGTTTCTTCGGCATGTATTGAACTTTTATTTGGTCAAAAGATGCGTGAGAATCAAGGAAGACATTACCTAACATAAAACTGATTTTGCAATATGTTCTTGACAAAATGTCAATTTTTTACTCCAATATTAGATGATCGAAGTGTTATCAACCAACCCTTGATCTTTCTCATACAAATATGCACACTTGCGCACAATTTGGTATTTCTAATCATGCACACTTTTTTGGTTCCTTGTTTCACTTTGTTTTACCCCATGTAAAAGCAATGATTAAGTTACTGAATGTAATGGGGTTTTGCCAATTTGCGTTGGATATATTAGGGCGCTGATGTAATGGTGCGAACTGCAAAGAGGTCGATGGTGGATGAGCTGGAAGCAATGCTCGACGTGGTTGACCCCCAGCCTGCTGGAAAATCACTCTCCATGAGGAGGAGGACCTTTGATATGCCAGATGGGGTCATTCAGAGGGAAATTGCTGAAGGTGTGGCGCAGGTTGTCCAAATGCTGGAGCGTGAAGAGAACAGTTCTAATACCTTCGAGGCATGCTTGTAAGTGCACGGGAATGTGACCGATGACCTCCATTCGGAGGTGTCTCTTGTTGTAGCTGTTACTAGAGAGATGTAGCCTAGCTGAGGAATTTAAAACTAGATGTTGTTCTCCTACTAGCAAGATGTACCCTTGGTTTCCCTCGTTGTGCTTAAGACTTGTATGATCTTTGAAGTGCTGCGTTTATATATTTGGTTTTCTAAATCTAGCAAATCCTTTGTTGTGAACTACCTTGAATAACATGCGTGGCAGAGCCTTAGCATCCATGTCTCAAGTGGTTCATTTGCTCCACTTGTATTTGAGCAGATGCAAGAAAGTTAGGTAATGTGTAAATCTGTGTTGGGCTTCTCTTAGAAGGAGGCCCATCCAAATCATTGCATTTTTTGCTTAATTTACTTGTCCCCTTAAGGGATGATCATAATAGCTGTTCAAGCCCAATAACATTTAAATTTGGGTCATGGTTGAACCCAAATACTTTAAATTTGGACCCTCTCCTCTGTGGTCAACTAGTAAGCCAGGCTCTTAGTCTTAGCTGGGTGGGGGACCTCTGGCCCCGACCTGATTTTATTTGTCCTGTGTATTTATTATTTTCGGTATGGAATTAAATTTGGGTTTGAATTCTGTAGTGAGAAAAACGCGCAATCCACTGTTCTTGGTCCCGGTGCCTCTAGCTTTGACCCAACACAGAAACTTTCAAATAATAATAAAACCTTGGAATTAATACTGGAGCCCATCTTGGCATTTTGACCCAAAAATCAATTTTATAGTGCCAAAATATGCAACCAAAATAAATTACTTGCAAGTCAGTCAAAAAGCCCATACTTGGATATTGTTTTCGAGTCAATTTTACACGCGCCCGCGCACACATCACCACGAAATGGAATATACTTCAAAATTATGCATTCAGCCAATCAGGGGAAATGAATGTCGACAGATTATTTTTCTAAATAAATCTGTATTTTTGTGCAGTAAAAATAAAGTAGTAGTAGGTCACAAGTGGTGTCATTGACTCATTGCCCAACGGAAGTGATCATCTTTTAATATTCATGCACGTAGAACACATAAACAACTAGGCTTAGTCAACACAAAACGCTATTACTTGGGAATTAAGAAAACTTTGTGCCTTATAATTAATTATATTAAGTTAACCAATAAAAAACTATAAACACATACAGTTAAGATGGTAGTTGAGGTTGAGGAGGCTGCAACTTTTTCTACAAACGGAACTTTTCATCGACCTTTCGTGTTATGCAATGCGCAATCGCACCGAACACTCTTCAGTCATTTGACCACACAGCACCAGAGAAAAAGCCTGGAAGATTCTATAATTCAATTAGGTCACGCCATTTTGTTATATATTTAATGTGACTTTTATTGGACTTTATGGCTTTTTATTATTACTTACTATTAGGGTTTCCATTTTGTCAAAAGCCCATGAGCACACGTTTTCATTGTTTCAACCAATTTCCAGGAAAACTCACAATCTTTTAATCTATATTATTACTATATTATTAAGACCATATGTATCTTCAAGCACGAAATAACAATTCATGGGCATTAAAAACAAGATCCAATAAAAATTACATTGAATTTTTCTACTTATCATCATATTTCCAAGTTCTGAATCAAATTGGTAAAATAACGAAATTTTCTATCACAAACACACAAAAATTAAATTAAATTAAATTCACTAAATTTAACAATGTCTTTTGTTTCTAGCTGCGGCTAGCAGACGTGCAAGCTTCATTGTAATAGTTTTAAAATAGCAAATTAAAGGGGGAAAAAGGGCTAAAAATAGTAACATCTAGAAAATCCCGAGCCTAACTATTTAAAACGCATCTCACGGCGTTGAAAATGAGATTCCGTCGTCGCTTGTACGAGACCACCAAGTACTAACTGCCACTTGGCCCCACCCTGCCCTTTTAATAAAATCAGTCATAAATTACCTACAGAGAAAATACTTAGTCAAACCTCTGGAAGAGGCAACTTTAACTTATTTTTTTATATGATTATTTAATAAATTAAATTAAATTTCTAACAATCTTCCTCGTAGTTTCCATTTCCTGTTTTGGTTCTCTGCTGTCACTGTCTTTGACTAGTAAAACAAAGATGTGTCGCCAGCTCGGACGGGCCCCGCCCGATCCCACACGTGTGCCCAACCAAGTCATTCGTAGTACAACATGTTGCTTCCATTCCGAGTGGACATTAGAAATGAGACTGGACGAGTGTGGTCTTGTATCTTGTGTTGTAAAACTATGAACTTAATGCTATTCTATTCGATAACTCAATTGATAAAATTTTTTTCCAACATGTATTAATCATAGTATTAATAAAATGTTGGTTTACTATTGGTGTCGTCGTTATCATGGCAATACAATACATTGATTGTATATGACGTATAATTCAATATTATCAATTAAGATTGATGTGATACATATAATGCAAGTGTTAGAGCCTATAATAAGGTTTTTTTTAATAAAAAAAATACGACTAGTATTTAAGTTAATTTATAAGTTCATATTAATTCATTGGAATAATATGAAAAATAAAAAGCAACCATAACAAAACGTAACAAATGAAAAATCATGAAGACTATACATCTTATTTGACTAGATTCATAGACGAGGTTTCGAAAATTTCTTTATAGTTAATTAGATATTATGATAAGTAAATTGCAATGTTCATCAATTTGCTAATTGTGCTTTGAATATGAGCTTTCGATCAATCAAGTCTATTGAGGTGGATGAGAAGAGGTAAAACAACTGCCCAAATCTTTGTTTGAAGCCAAAAAAAAAAAGAAAAAGGCAAGAGTTTCTCTCTCAAGCACGTGCAGATACGCATCAAGCAATGTCGTTTTGCTATACATATCATCCACGTCTTTCTCGCTCATTGGGTCCACAGATGCCACGCAATTCAATCGTGTGGCCAATGAAAGACGTGTAGGCCCGCCATCTCCCTCTCAGCGCCACGTGGGACCAACCTCTTTTGGGTATTATTATTATTGTTCAACAAGACAGACAGACAGACCCACCGCCACCGACGACCACCAACTTGCCCCCTGAAAGCGACGACACGTTTCATACACCTCCAGCACTTACGTGGCGGGCCCCGCTCTACAACGTGGCCACGTCAGCTCCGACTCGATCACAAGTGTCCTCACACGCTTTGCCACGAAACTCCCGCCGTACGTGTCCCCCTTGGATCCTCTGGCCCCCACTAACTCCCTCTTCTTTTTCAAGTATTTTATTTTTCCTTTTTCAGTTACAAACCGAAGCTATTATTTTATTAAACCCCGCCACCAAAATCCACTCTCTGCACCCCTCAAGCCAAATTCCACGCGCGCCCTCCATAACCTCGTCTGCTACACGAGCGGAGCTGCGACGGCGTCTCGGATCTTTTTGGGGTTTTGCCGGGTTGGATTGTGGAGCACGTTTCTCGTGGGTGACCCGAAACGCTATAAATACAAGACTCTAAATTTGAGGGCTTTCTTTCTTTTCTCTCTCTTTCTTGGCTCGCTCGTTGCCTTTCTATTGATTTCTGGTTCTATACGTTTTTGCCCTTTTTATTAGTTTCTTGTCTAATTGGGCGCTTGATTCCCGATTCTCCACCAAATTTTTTTCCTATTATTTTCGATTTTCTGCGCAGCTCGTTGCTTGCGGATTAAGGTGAATGTTTACAATCGTTGTTGTTATTGTCATTTTCTTTTAAAGCGCCTACCTTTCTAAGTCATCTGTTTGGCCGCCGAGAAAATAATACCTTTTCTTATTTTTTTCAAAGCTGAGGCTGTGTCATTTGTTTTAAGGGGCTGCTGGTGAAGAATGCTTCTTTCTTTCTTGCTTTACCCTTTCGTTTTCCTCTGTTTTCTTGGCTGCCAAACAGAGCATTTTGGATTTTTCCATCAGCCTCACCAGTTGTTATTATTGGCTCCTGCTTAATTTGATAATTTGGTTTTGAAGGTTTCTGCATCCGCCCCGGCATTTCGAAGACTGCCTAGCATTTCGGATAGAAATTCCTCAAATTGGGTACGTCGTCGTTTCCTCATCTTATTCTTCTCTTCTTTATCTTGAGCTTTCTCACATAATGTTATTTGAAAATGAATTCAAAACTTTCAGCTCTTAAGAGCTTATTAGAAAGGAGGAACCTTTCAGCTCTTAAGAGCTTATTAGTTAATAAAGTTTTTATTTTTATCACTCATGAGAATTGGGTTCTCTTAATAATTCAGATTTACGAATATGAAACTAATATCCCAGTTCCCTGTGTTAGTTAATTAAGATTTTATTTCCTAGTTAAGTTTTTCTAACCGCCAAAACGGATTATGTCAACATTGTCTCCCATTGAGTTGTTTTCTGTTGAGCTGATGTGATATCGTTCTTTGTTTTCGTCTTTGATTTTTTTACTCCAATTCCATTTTATTTTCTATTTTCTTTGCTTCTATGCAAATGATTGGTCAAATGTCGATCCATGTCGTAATCGCGTAAACTATTCTAAAGCGAGGGAAATTAAAAAAGAAAAGTCATAATCGTTGAAGTCATAATGTTTTCTTGGGCAATCTCTAGCCTTGGGTTTGGTCTTGGTGGCATTTTCAAGAATGCCCAGAAACAGAAAGTAACCATACAACCTCTACCCTTGTATGCTTGAAAAGTATATAATCTTTTCCTATGGGTGGTCCATTTTTCTGTCTATTTCAAAGCTTAAAGATTCCATGTTTCATGTAGGCCCTTTTTTTCTGTGGTTGTACATGATATGTTTCCTCCCCAACTATGTGGGACATGGGAGCTTCTTATAATATGCAGCTACCGATCACATATTTTTCTCTAACCAAGTATCAGCTGTACCAAACACTTCTAAATATTCTGTGTCATATCCATTGCTGAAGAATCTGCAATATTTTTTTGTGTTCCTCTGTGTCTGCGTATAATAATGTAGGTGATTTATGCATTAACACAGTTGGTTCGTTCTACAATTTGATCAAGTTCAATCATACACGGATTGAAACCTCTGATCCATGTCATGCTGGACGTTTCTATGCTTTTTAATACAATAGCACTAGTACAAGTAGTTTGGAAAGCCTTCAAGTTCTAGTTTTTCCCCTTGAGCTAATTGCTGAGTTCCCTATTTGTCTGGTTCGATATAGGAAACTGAGAAGAGAACTGAATCTGGATCCGATGGACCTGAAATCAAATCATGCTGCTCCTGTTCTCACTGATCCTACACCCTTGAGCAAGTCAAGACTTGGTGTACCTTCCAGCCTGTTACAATATTCACCTCCTGGAGCAGCTTTTTCTGCAGGTCTAATCCTAGCAATCCCTAGGAGAAAGGCTGGATTACTTGATGATGTCCGCTCTAACTCTTGGCTTGATGCTATGAAATCTTCTTCGCCTCCTCACAGAAAGATAACAAAGGATGTTAACAACGAGCCTGTGGCAAATGAGGCTGATATTGCTTATCACACTTGGATGGTAATAATTTTTTTCTACCTGTGTGTTTCAACCCTGATTGGTTTTGACAAATTTCTAAGTTATTTATGCAGTACTCCACATCTTTCTGTCTAATCTTGCAGGTTAAGTATCCATCAGCACTTACATACTTTGAACAAATCACCAATTATGCCAAGGGCAAGAGAATAGCATTATTTCTGGATTATGATGGGACTCTTTCACCGATTGTAGATAACCCTGACTGTGCCTTTATGTCGGATGCTGTAAGAATATCTAAATAGTGTATATTTTTCGTCTAAAACTTAACCCTCTTTTTTTCTTCACTCTACTTGCTCATCAAAGATGTATTAATCTTTGCAGATGCGCGCAGCTGTAAGAAGGGTGGCAAAACATTTCCCAACAGCAATTATTAGTGGAAGAAGCCATGACAAGGTGATTTTTAGGTTGCGTCTTAAATGATGTCATGACATATTCTTTGGCAATCATCTGTTTGTTTATCTTTCAACCATCTTTAAGGGTGCTTTCTGAATTTGACCACTCCATGTCCTATGCCTTATTCTTTCAGGTATATGAGTTTGTAGGACTAAAAGAACTCTATTATGCGGGTAGTCATGGGATGGACATAATGGGCCCTGGTAGACAATCTACCGCTGATGACCACAGAAATGGTTTTAGGACTAGTGACAAACAGGTAATTGACTACAAGCTCTATCTCTCTCTCATGCTCTCTCACACACGCACACACACAAAATATACATTTGGTTTGTGTTTTTTATTTATTCTGTCCTTTTATCATTTTTGTTTGGTGAATGCAGGGTAAGGATGTTAATTTGTTCCAGCCTGCAGCTGAATTTTTACCTATGATTGGCGAGGTTAGTAAATTTCCTCTCTGCATTAGCGTGCATCCGTGCAATAACCTACAAGTTTCCTTTTCTTCTCTGTAGAAAATGACAAGATAGCGTTCTGGTTTTTATTCTTGACCAGGTTTATGAATCCCTTGTTGAAAGTACCAAAGACATTGAAGGGGCTAAAGTTGAGAATAATAAGTTCTGTGTCTCTGTACATTACCGCAATGTAGATGAGAAGGTAGTCTTTTTTAAGAGTAGTAACTTGATTCATTATGACTTTGAGGTTTTTCTTTTTTATATGAAAAATAAACTTAGCAGAGGGAGCCTTTTCTTTTGTTATTCATTTTATTTTCGTTTTATGTTTACTTATTTTTTACTTTCTCTTCAGAGTTGGCCTGCAGTTGCACAGTGTGTCCACGACGTTCTTAAAGACTACCCACGTCTCCGTTTGACTCATGGGCGGAAGGTATTCTTTAAAGCCAAAATGCAAGCTGATCTATCTTAGTTTCGGCTTTTATATTACTCTGTTGATGCTATGGTAATTCTCATTCAATCTATTTTTGTTCTGTTTCTGTGTTTGTAGGTTTTAGAGGTACGACCTATGATAAACTGGGACAAAGGGAAGGCCGTCACATTTTTACTTGAATCTCTTGGTGAGTATTTCTTTTGGTATTTCATATCTCTTGCTCTTATTAAAGTATTACGCTGAGGAAATCATAGAATTCCATCTTATTCTGTGCTACAATGAAATTTTTTTTATCAGGGTTAAGCGATTGCGAAGATGTGCTCCCAATATATATTGGAGATGACCGCACGGATGAAGATGCGTTCAAGGTAAAATCTGGAAGTGTCATTAGGAGGTGTTTTGATGGACTTGTACCAAATCAATTGAACTAACTTAATGGGACTGTAACAGGTCTTGAGGGCAGGAAACAGAGGTTATGGCATTTTAGTCTCTGCTGTGCCCAAGGAAAGCAATGCATTTTACTCTCTCAGGGAACCCTCAGAGGTATAGCTCCCTTATGCACAGAATTTCTGAGTACTTTTGAAGTTAAAGTAACACACAGGCCCCAACTTTGATTAATTTGTGTAATTTTTGTAGGTGATGGAGTTTCTCAAGTCACTGGTGATGTGGAGGAAGTCAAGTGCTCTATAAAATACTGCATAGATTTTACATAGAAGAGATAATCTTGACATGCTTATACGATGAAAGCAGCCTACTTATTTTAAGTTGTCTAGAAAGAAAAAAAGTATACCAACAAGAGGTTTGGGGAGCAGGCTTTGCTTGGAAGAAGACCTCGCTTTAGTCTGTGTGCTCATAGCTTCTTGCCTTTTTTGGTCGTGAAAAGCTTTGTGCCTCAATTGTAAATTCCTCTTGCCTTCATTCTTTTCTTCTTTCTTTCTGAAATGTATTAATTATTAATTCCTTCTTTTTATTTTTATTTTTCTCCACTCCTCTTGGATTTTGGTTAAAGTATAATATATCCCTCATGGGGTCATTACTTGTTGGACTTGGTGTAAAATGGGTAATTTGATTCTATGATGAGGCCCAACCAGAAAGTTTCTTTTTCTCCATAGAACTTATGTCAGGTATGGATGAAGGTGAAGAAGCACTTGTAATCAGAAGCATGAATTTGATGGGTAGTATTTTATTGTAAATGCGTAGGCCATTATTAGGCATGAAGATGTTTCTTTAACAACCATGATCAATCTCTAATTGCTGTTGCCCTTGAAACTTTTATGCTTTTTGCACCTAATTTTGTGGTGACGCATCCCTCAAAAACCCTTTACATGGTGAGAGGAATAGAGACGGCCAGGGGACATTGCAAACAGGTACAGGGATGGGAAAAGTCCCTCCCCTCATGCGCACTGTCACAACTCTTGGAACTACAAGGTAAAAATAAGTTGTGGATACTGCAGAGAATCCTAATAGCTGAGCTAGTGCCATATTCTTTTTGGACCTACCATTCCTTCCTTCCTCATGCAATTTTCAACACTTCCAGAAGTCAAACAAACACCGACTCTGAATGTTAGATAAAGGGTTTTGTGAGATTTTGGAACAAAGGGTTTGGTTTAACACATGATCAAGATCCGGTGATTGATAGATAGATAGATAGATACTGTTATATATTTACGTGAGATTTGGGGCAAATCAGACAGGTCCACATGTTCCCATGTTCCTTCGTTTCATGGTATTTCAAATTCGTTGTAGATCCGTGTCGTCGTTACATCCCATGCACATACCCAACAGTAACTGCAATAATCAACTAGCTAATGTTTTTTGTATATTTTGTATATCTGTTTATTTGCTTCATCTAAATTTTTTGAGCTCATACGTCATTTCTACTGCGTCATTATCATCAAACATAGCTGAACTCTTACCTCTCCTCCTCAGTAAATAAGAAACAGTAATTCTGTTTTCTTTTTCTTGTTCTTTTTCTGTTGGGAGAAACAAACGAACGAACCAAATATGTTTGCTTGATTATTTGTATTATAAAGTACCATATCCAGCACCCAATCGACTTGTTGTCATCCTTAAATGAACCAAACTTATTTACTTGATGATTTGTATAATAATCTTGACTCTACGAATCAATCCGTTGTCTCTCTTTCCTTTGCACCTCACCGTTCATTTCCGCACTCTGAACTCCCACCACATTACACATAATATTATATTTGCAATTTGTTCCGTTTCCTTTATTTTTTGTCTTTGGCCCTTTGAATTATTATCTGGGTTTTTTGGCCTTGCAATTATTATCAAGTTGTTATCCATCATAATTTATTGGTATGTTCATCATCTATCCGGTATCCCAAACTGCGTGATACTCCGGCAGCCACGTTTTTTGATGTGGACCCTTCGACAACCCTCTTTTCTATAACTGTTTCCACCTTTTCTTTCTTTTTCATCAATTTCCTTTTTGTTTTTCCTATTGCATTATTCATCATTTTATTTTAATATTCTTTTATAAAATTGGAGCATGTTTTTTGAGTTCAAATTCCATAAAGTTTTGTTGACACCATCATCATCATGCTTAAACAAATCACTCGCGTTTTTATTTTCTTAATTTCCTGGTCCGCATCATATTTTAGTTTGAACTTATAACCCAAGTTTTTTCTGTGGACTTGGGCACCATGTCATGTGATCTCCATGTGCACGTCTCTTTTATGCGAAAAAGAATTGTCACAATTTGTTGTCGTATTTGTGAAATGTACGACACCAAGTCAAGACTCAAGACTCAATATATTATTACAAGAATAATTTGCTTTACGTACAATTTTCATCTTCGAATTTCTTGGCCATGTCATTATTATAGATCGAATGCATTATTTGTATTATTTTAAAAATAAATAAAAAGTCGATCGTATGAATTGAGAACTAACCAATAACTCTTTTATGAGCAAAAAACTACTAACAAAAACTTGTAAATATGTAATTTACTTATTGCCAAACTTGCGGTGAAAAGGAAGATGTAAAAAAACAAGTGCCTAACCAAAATACCATCTCCTTTTTACCACGACTAACCTAATGAAGGATGAAGGATTAACCAGCATACTGTGTGATGTGATCTCCAACATCTTAAATCTCCTGTTTAGCATGACTAACCTAACTAATTAGGAAGTTTGGGATGGCACCTTTTTTGGAAGGCCAACTAATCGTTTTAATTTTCACATGCCCAACTAATTTGTCGAAGTCCACATCTGGGGGGCAAACCGTCCCCACTCTTGCAAAGAGGCTAACAACGACATGCCTAAATTGACTCCTCTTGCTATAGGGATTACAAACAAGTTAATTTACAATTTCCCGGTCACACAAGGATCATTAAACCCTTTTTTAGGTTAATTATACGAAACTTACTAACTTGATTGTCAAAGGATTCTTGACCAACAACACCACATTGATACCATACCTCGTTACTTTAAGGACTTGCTTTATTTGAAATTTTGTTACTAGATTTGGTTTTTCCACACAAATTACTTATAAAATAATAAAATATATTTATTTTCACTTTCGGGAAAGACGTTTCAAGTTTGAATCCTACCCAAAAAAGGGTTGGATGATTAGCGTATATATAAATGGAGAATACAACCCATTAACACTTGTATTGTACCTGCATTAATAAAGTACTCTCTCTCTCTCTCTCTCTCTCTCTCTCTCTCTCTCAATTGGACAACCACCAATCTCCATGCTTATGTCTCAATACCAATAACCCATATACTACAAAGCCTACAAGCCTTTGCTGAGATCTACAACTTAGATGGGCTTCTGATTCTCCCTCATTCTCTATTTAAACCCCATTGAATTTATTATCAACACACTCTTCTCTCTCAAACCCCACTTGCAGATAGACCGATATGGACACCAACACTACTTCCTATACTCCCTTGCCCGGAGACCCCTTCCTCTCCGGACCTCCGGCTACTCCACGGAGACCCTTGAAGGGTTTTGCCGTGATCTTTGCCGCCGTCATTTTTCTCATGTCCTTGGTCGCATTAATCATCAATCAAGGCCCACCCCAACAAGATAGTCACCACCATAAAAAACAGTCAGCTTCTACTGCTTCATCAGAGACGACGTCGTATTCAAGACTGCCTAGAGGAATAGCACAAGGAGTCTCAGCCAAATCCAACCCATCTTTTTCCGACGAAGCTTCTTATAATTGGACCAATGCCATGTTTTCTTGGCAAAGAACAGCCTTCCATTTTCAACCAGAACGTAATTGGATGAATGGTAGGTACACTCACAGCTTTTATTTTATTTTATTTTATTTTTCTATTTTTATTCTTCTTTCTTTTTCTAGCACAAGGTCTCAATTAAGTACTAAGTTCAATGATTTATTTCATATTTTTGAATTCCTTTTGACTAATATAATCAATGGTAGGTTAGATACGTCTCCATGATTAACTTTCTGAATTTGACATCATTCCAAATATGCTTTTGGATTTGTTTCTTCTATGTTCCTTATTATTGTTTTATATGAGACTAATCAAATTTCTTTTCATCTTCCAACGTTGTTTTTTCTTTGGCTGCTGCTTTCTCCTACTGCAGATCCTAATGGTAAGTTCTTGTGAAAACTCATTATTTACTTCTTTTTTTCTTTATATTTACAGCACTTGAGTTTTGTGTTACCTTTTTTTGGGTTTGTAATTATAAATTAAACCATCTTTTAAATTTGTCAACGAGACTTGCAGACTAGAGATCTCAAATTCAAATCTACATGACATATTGATTGTGTGTGTGAGAAACACCCTCCGGTGCAGTTTACTCCTTTTTATTTCCTACTTTATATCAAAACATTAACTAATGCAAATTGCATGCCTCACGTGTTCTATTGCTGTCCATTAGGTTGGCCCTTTTCTGCAAAGGCCTTGCCCATATTATCCGTTAGGTTGCCCTTTTTATTTATCTTTTCGCATTACCAAAAATTTGTGATGCATACAGCTTATATATTTATAATAAATTTCTTTTTGTATGATAAACTAAAAACTAATTACCACTTTCGTAAGAGGTAAAAGCTAGAGAATTTTACTATTATACTCAACTAGCCTCTCTGCATGCGCTTCCGCGCTTGCGAGAGGCATTTTTTTTTAAAATTTTTAAATTTTAGACTTAAAAAGTGTTCCATAAAAATAGGATCCATTATTTTTTATTTAATTTTAATTTTTTTATAAAAAGTGTGAATTTACCATATTATCCTCATTTAATTAATAAGTTTTGTTCTTAATGTTTGCATTAACTAAGGATATTTTCTAGTATTTTGAATGTTTCACCATTTTCAGCCTTTTGCTTTATATATATAGATATACGTGACACACCAAAAACAATAAGAGGTAAAAACTAAGCATTAATAATAGAATGGTCACACCAAAAACAATGGAATCCCATCCAAACATTGTTGCTTTATGAGTTGTGGCCAATGGACTGCACATTCAGGGGCCCACCTTTACCCACTTAATCCCCAATCAAACTTCGCCACTTGGCACACATGAGGGCCACAATGATTTTAGACAGATGTGGCTCTTTCTAGATGTGATTTTAAAAAAAAACAGTTGTTAGTCTTTTTTTGGGTCAAAGTAATTTTTTGGTTTTGATAGATGTGATTTGTCCAATAAATTTAGCCATCTGCCCCCGTCTACGTGGAAAATACGGTACACCCACCATTCAAAGCATGGACTCGGAGTTGGGTGCTTGTTTGCTGACATCATCTATCTTGTGCTCTTCAGTATTGATCTTATTATAATTTAATTACAATCAATTAATCAAATTAATCGTTTGTGTAGGTCCAATGTTTTACAAGGGATGGTATCACCTGTTCTACCAGTACAACCCGGACTCTGCTGTGTGGGGCAACATCACGTGGGGCCACGCCGTATCAATAGACCTGATCCACTGGCTCTACCTCCCGCTCGCGATGGTCCCCGATCGATGGTTCGATGCCAACGGCGTGTGGACCGGGTCTTCGACCATCCTACCCGATGGCCAAATCGTAATACTATACACCGGCAGCACCAATGAGTCTGTGCAAGTACAAAATCTTGCCTACCCTGCCAACCTATCTGATCCCCTCCTCCTCCATTGGGTCAAGTACTCGGGTAACCCGGTCCTAACTGCCCCACCCGGAATTGGATCTACGGATTTCCGTGACCCGACAACCGCGTGGATTGGGCCCGATGGCCTATGGCGAATTACCCTCGGGTCAAAGGTCAATAAAACTGGCATTTCAATTGTCTACACCACCGCTAATTTTATAGACTACGAGCTATTGGAGGGGGTTTTGCATGCGGTCCCGGGTACGGGCATGTGGGAGTGCGTGGACTTTTACCCGGTTTCTATAAACGGGTCCAAGGGTTTGGAGACGTCCGCTAATGGCCCGGGAGTTAAGCACGTGCTGAAGGCCAGTTTGGATGATAAGAAAATGGATTACTACGCAATTGGGACTTACTTTGTAGAGAACAATACGTGGATACCTGATGACCCGAAAATAGATGTGGGTATCGGGTTGAAGTACGACTATGGGAGATACTATGCATCAAAGACATTTTATGACCAGAACAAGGAGAGAAGGATCCTGCTTGGTTGGATCAATGAAACTGATACCGAAACTGATGACTTGGAAAAAGGCTGGTCCTCCCTTCAGACCATTCCTAGGGTTGTGCTGTTTGACAATGCAACTGGAACCAATTTGCTTCAATGGCCAGTGGAAGAGATTGAAGACTTGAGATTAAACACTACAGAGTTTAGCGATGTCTTGGTTGAGGCAGGGACGGTTGTGCCGCTTGATATTGGAACAGCTACGCAGGTTTGTCTAAGAATATGTAATCTTTGTTATATACATAATAATCATCATAATTTTTTCCTAATTTCTAACGTATCTTTTTCTTGGTTGCAAATATGGACAGCTGGACATATTGGTCGACTTTGAAATACAAGTATTGGAAACAGAGTGTGTAAATGGGAATGGCAGTGTAGGTTGCGGTGATGGGGCTACAGATAGGAGCACATTGGGACCATTTGGCATTTTGGTCCTTGCAGACGAGACTCTTTCTGAGCTAACCCCTGTTTATTTCCGAGTTTCCAACTCCACCGATGGGGATGTCACGACTTATTTCTGCGCCGACGAAACAAGGTTTTGCATCTTTAATCAATGTTAAGATTGCCCATCAAATTAATCTTACAAACAATAACATGTTGGCTTTTGATGCAGATCTTCTAAGGCTCCTGAAGTCTACAAAACAGTTTATGGAGGCCAGGTTCCTGTGTTGGATGGTGAAACATATTCTGCTAGAGTATTGGTAACAATTTCTCTGCTTACCAAGTTCATATTTGTTGAAAATCAAAAAGGGGTTGTTGAAATTGTGATCATTTTCTAAATTTGGGAGTTGAATGTTGCAGGTTGATCATTCAATTGTGGAAAGCTTTGCACAAGGAGGTAGGACAGTGATTGCGTCGCGGATTTATCCAACGGAAGCAATCTATGGAGCAGCAAGGCTATTTTTGTTCAACAATGCAACTGGAGTGAATGTCAAGGCCACCCTCAAGATATGGGAACTCAATTCTGCCTTCATTCATCCTTTCCCATTAGACCAGATTTGATCAGTCACAGTAAATTAAGGAATTCTTGCAGCAGAGCAAAGCCAGTTGATTAATCAAATCTATTGCCGCAAATCTCCTTCGTTAGGATCATAAATTTTGTGGCAAGCAAATGCCAAGTGAGCGTCATTGTTATTTAAACCTTTTTTTTTTCCTTGTTTGGGTTGTACCATTCAGTTTGTAGTTAGGCATGCCCTTCAGCCATATCTGTTGATTCAAGTTCCTATAGTAATAAATTAATGAAGTTAAAATTTTGCTCATTGAACTGAAAATTCCTCTTGATTTTCCATGTCCTGCAAAATTAGGACGGCCAGAGTCTGAATATGCATAAGGGCAAAAGAAATCATTCCAACTTGTTATCAATGTACATTATTTGTTCTTTCAAGAGTCCATAACAAGCACTTGTTACGAGGAATACTGTGTCTGATTTCGAAGTGTGTAGATATATTGTGAGTCCCATCTAGGAATGGGATTCAAATACATCAACGGCTATGAATCAATCACGTACCCAAGTTCCAACCGACCCTAGCATCTTCCGTTGTAATACTAAGTTAGTTTGACAAATTTTCCAGATTGGGCCTATGCGTGTTGTATTGGGCTAGAAAAGGCAGGGTTGGAGTCAAAATGACAGCCACATGTAATTGAGCCATATGGGTTTCTTTTTGGACTGAGGAACCAACCAAGCCAACCACATGTGATGATGCTTAGTTTAATTCAATTTTACTACTCCTACACATACATGACTAGCCATTCGACCGTTAGTCCTTTTTTTAAATTAAAAAAAAACTCCTGATGTAAGTTTTAAAATTGTGAAGCATATTTGACTTTTATTTCCTATGCTGCATCTTTTTGGCCGCATCAATGCAGCCAGATACTCATCCCTGAAAAAGAAAGATGCAGCAGTTTCTGCTTAATTTATGGATCATGGCTAATTCTAAAGTATTATTAATTAATCTTTTAGGTTTTTGAATGGAAGCCTGCCCCTATGTATAAATTTGTTAATATAATGCTCTGTCTTCTACGTTTGTCATTGCATTCTTATCCATAAGCTTTTATCTTTGTTTCTTATATAGTTTTGTATTGGTTCCATGTTCTTATGTTATCAAGAGTTTTGTTCCGGAGTAGAATTTCAATGTCCATATGGAAGATAGGCATTTAATTAGGAATGTACTTTTGAACTACCACAAATTTGAATCAATCAACCGGCTTCATATGCCAATAGAGTCTTAAAAGGTTTCTTAGAATCTCGGGTATAAAAAAAGATGTATAAAAAGTTTGTGAAGTTTACACAACCACAATGTAGTCCAATGATCGTAACTGTCTATATATAAATAATACTTCAAGGATCTTTCTCTTCAAGATATGCATCGTCTAAACTCGAAGTTGTTTAGTCATCGATTATGTGCAGTACACATGTACGATATACTAACTCAATTGCAAAATTTTGTAGAGTCATATACTTGTAAAAGCTGAAAGACATGTCCCTTTTACTTGGTTAAATAAGACTAGGTCGCTTTTTATTGAAAGATTGTTGTTATTTGTCCTTGTAGGTTGTACTCTCTTTTATTCAAAATGTCCGAGGACTTTGTGTTAATGTCATTTTATTCTATGCGTATGCGTGGATGCAGGCTTCTTTTGCTTTTCATTATTATTATTTTGTTGCAAGCCATGTGCAAGTTAGTTGCTTCCTGCCAACCCCCAGGATATAAAATTAAGCAAAGGACAAGTTTTCTTCTTCTTTATATTATCTTAGGCAATACAGTCCATTTGGTTTTTTAATATTAAAAAATCGCAATTCAAATCGCTAATTTTTTATATATATAAATAAATAATAAAAAAGGAGAGAATTGAACTAGTATTGTCCCAGTTGCCTATTTTGTGTGTCCATGCACATGGTTAGTAAGACTTGATCACAAATTATTAGTGGCACACCAAACTTATTAACACTCTCATTCAATTGGACCAATTGACAGGCATATCATTTTCCCAACAACAACCTCATTATCAACTTAATTACATCACAACTTTGTCAAATTCTCATTAATCATTATTGTCTCCAGACCCATATTTGTCCACTTACGGTTGCCGCCACTTTAAGCTCTTCAGACCCATAATTAATTTCTGAAATGAAAAATAAAAGAATTTTATAGTAATAGTCAAAACAAATGTGATACAAGGAATGGAACAAGCCGCTCTCCATATCAATTTTGGATTCTATTGCCACATGCTCATGCTGCTGCCACAAAACCTTAACCCTCACGAAAACTCCACCAAACCAACCTCTATTTTTCAAAACATATAAATATTTAATATATGCATATATGGACTTAGCCAAGTTGCATGGTTCAAGTGGATATACTTCTCATTTGTACCCGAATTCGAATCTCTATCGTAATTTAAATTATATTAAAATATAAAATCTTTTATATAAATAAAAAAAAATTAATATACACAAATGCGTTGTTTGAAATTTATTAATAAAGTACAGAATCTATACCAAACAAATGTGAAGTGAAAATCAAGTTTAAGGATATGCACATTACTGCTCCGTTTGAATATGTTAATAAACCCCTTAATTAATATATGCAATGTATCTCATAAAAAAAGATATGGATCTTTTACTCTGATTTTCTCTGTCATGATTTGTTTGACTTTTATTCTCTATATGTCACCTCAATAAAATTTAATTTAAAGAATATAAAATGAACACATCATCCTTAAAATAACTAAAAACATAACAAAAGGGAAATAGTACAATAAGGATTTTTGATTGAGGTCAGACAAATTTGGGTAAGAAAACCCCTATTTTTCTCAAAAAAGAAAGAAGATTATAATTGTTGTAAATTTAAAAAAATTGATGACCCCGTTAATGGCATGGAGAATAAATTGCCATATCAACCAGATCATGCCACCTCAGCAACGAGTTGTCCATCTCAATAATGTTTTTAACTTTTTAGAAAATCATTCAAATGAAGGAAAACAACGGTGGAATAGTAAACCGTGTAATCTGCGTGTTCTGCTTCAGTGGGGACGTGGACAACCAATAACAAAATAAAATCACAGTCAGCGAATTAGGGTGGGGCCTGAAGCCGTGCATGTTGTGGCTTTTTCAGAGATGAGAACGTTAGAAAATCTGAGCGAGCGCGAGACGCCGAAAATTGTGCCTTTGTGTTAGTGGGCCAGCGGCTCTGTGGACTCTCCTTTGCTGTCAACTATATTTTGATTCGCCGTCCCGCTCGTCACCGCCAACACCCGGTAAATCAGACAATATATTGTGTATATATATGTAAATTTTGTTTTTTATGCTTACGTATTTTCTTCAAAATCAAATAATATTCGTTTGTGATTCTGTTTTCCCAAAGGAAAAAAAAATCAAATCAATATTAGGAATGAATTAGCCTTTTCCCATCATCTTGTTAATTTTTTTTTGTTAATTAAATATATTCTAAAGGAAGGCCCTCGTGTCCCTTAAGGATATTCTAATGATTTGAAGCTATACACACACGCACGCATATATATTGAATACAAACGATAGTTTAAATTATAAGAAAATTTTATATTTTTATATGAGAGTTTAGGTTCCAAGTCATGTGAAGAAGATCGCATTTTAGAATCTAATTAAAAAATTGACTGTTGCATAACCTTTTGTTATATGCTAACTCTTGTATTTTATAACCAAAAAAATGTCACTACCATGTCAAATTATTGGTTAAATTCAAAGGTTATGATAAATCCGAAAATATTTTTATTTATGGTATTTTTTAGCACGAAAGATTTTGTTTTTATGGTCTGGAAAAAATAAAATTCAATTGATAAATAAATAGAAACTGAACCGGTTGAGGCAGTCACCTGTCACCGTCCTAAATATATGCGCATTAGGCCAAAATTTTCGATGAACGGAGTGGTTATAGCATGATACAGTGCGTGACTCATAGCCTTCTCCATTCTTCTCTTACAGACTAAGAAGAAGAAAAAACTTCCTCCCGTTTTCACACTCAACCTTCGTTTTTGCTCACTCTATTTCTCTCTCCTGCTTTGATAATGTAAAAGAAGTTCTCCAAATCCGAAAAATCGTCTTTGATTTCACAGAAGCATACACTCATACATATAGTTTTCTGTTTCAGACGCTCATGGCTCTGTTTGGGCTCTCTCTGTTCACTCTGTTTTCTTTGACCCACATTGCTCTGCTTTCAACTCTCTGTTCCGCTGCAGACCCCATCGTCTCCTATGACTTCCGAGTATCTTACATCACCGCCTCCCCGCTCGGCGTTCCTCAGCGGGTACGCTTCTCATAACGCTCTCTTTTATTTCATTTGGGCTTACTTTGTTTTTACTGCTGTGTGAGAAAGCGGGCGATTATTGGTTTACATTTTGGCTTGGGATCTATCGGAAATGCCATTATAGACCTTTTTTTTTCTTTATGGGTTTTGTATTTAATGTAATTTTTTTTCAGTGAATCCATGGTTTATGTTGTGTGTGGTATTCTATCAGAGTCGAGGGTTTATGTTGGGGTTTTTCATAAGGGTGCTTATAAGTCATTTTCTATGTGGGGTTTGGGTTTTTCAACGATTTTGTGTTAATTTTCAGTACATATTCATGGATATATTTAGTCTGATGAGGAAAATTGGTTGTTCCAAACCCTTCTACGCAAGGGTTTTCCACCCCATTTTGTAATCATTCGTATATTTTTGGCCACGTTTGGACGAGTGATATAGTTTTTAGGCTTTGTCTTTTATCTTACATGATTAGGAGTTTGAGTCTTTTGAAGTAGATCAAAATTTAACTTGCATTACTTGTTATTGTTGGAATTTTTTACTGCAGGTTATAGCAGTTAATGAGAAATTTCCTGGTCCTCCTATCAATGCTACTACAAATAACAATGTTGTTGTTAATGTACACAATGAATTGGACGAACATCTCCTCCTTACTTGGTAGGCTTCACCACAACATTCATTTTATTTCATGAAATGGAGCGTTTTTGAGATGCTTGAAATGATTGTCTATGACAGGTCTGGGATCCAAATGCGGCGCAATTCATGGCAGGATGGTGTTCTTGGCACAAATTGTCCAATCCCTCCTAAATGGAATTGGACTTATCAGTTTCAAGTTAAGGATCAGATCGGGAGCTTCTTCTACTTCCCATCTTTAAATTTTCAGAGAGCAGCAGGGGGTTTTGGTTCCTTTCATATCAATAACAGGGAAATTATTGCAATTCCTTTTAATAAGCCTGATGGGGATATCTTCATTACTATTGGTGACTGGTATACACGTAACCACACGGTCGGTATTTGTTGCTGTTTTGGTTTTTTCATGTGAACAATGAAGGTACAGAAATGACTCCCCCCAACCCCCTTTCTCTTTTTCTAGGCACTGAGAACTGCTCTTGATGCTGGAAAAGACCTCGGGATGCCAGATGGAGTTCTTATCAATGGGAAAGGGCCTTATCAATATAACAATACCCTTGTACCTGATGGGATTCAGTTTGAAACCATCAACGTTGATCCAGGTATTTTTTTCAGCCTCCTTTCTAATATTCACTTTGTTTGCACAGGTTGTCTAGTTTCTGATCATTTGAGTAGATAAATGTCGATTCCTTTGTTGTTATAGCTTTGTTTCCTCTTTGTATGATATCATTATAAGTATGATTATTTGTTAATAACTCCATTCTACTATCATGGAGCTTAATTATTTCATTTGATTTGGTTCAGAATGCCCCAAGTAATTTCAGTTTCCATAGCTGTGCCTATGAAGCAAATTTCTGCGCCTCTAAATAACACTAAATTCAAATTAGGATTGTGCTAGGACATCTCATTCCTGTGGTGCAATATTCTTAAATCTGTTATGTGTGTTGCATTTCTCTTGGAAAATTGTTTCACATGACATTCTACTTTGCAGGAAAGACTTATCGATTACGTGTGCACAATGTTGGTATTTCAACAAGTTTGAACTTCAGAATTCAGAGTCACAATCTGCTTCTAGCCGAAACAGAGGGGCATTATACAATGCAACAAAACTATACAAACTTTGATATTCATGTAGGACAGTCATATTCATTTCTTATTACCACGGATCAGAATGCCAGTAGTGACTACTACATTGTTGCAAGTGCAAGGTTTGTAAATGAGTCACTTTGGCAAAGGGTTACTGGTGTTGCTGTCTTACACTATTCCAACTCTAAAGGTCCAGCAAGTGGTACTCTCCCTGACCCTCCCAATGATGTTTATGACAAGACATGGTCGATGAACCAGGCATTGAGTATCAGGTTTTTTTTTCCTTCGGATTATGCTTATTCAAGAGGTTGATTTATTGTAACATTTCTTGTGGTAGTGAGATGTTAACAGTTTGCTTATGAGGAGTCATCAGTTCTCTTATATAGAAAAGAATAGAACAGAGATATCGACTTAAACCGTTTTCGTGCATGCATATTTTGGATTTCCACATCCTTTCCCCTATTTTGTTCAGCTTTAGGCGAGTCTGAGAATATTTGTTACTAGTGCACTTCACTCGAGAGTATTTGTTACTAGTTCACTTCTCTCAAGTCTTTGGTTTTGTTATTGTCAGGCAAAATGGATCTGCAAGTGGAGCTCGCCCTAATCCTCAGGGATCATTTCACTACGGTTCAATTAATATCACCGATACATACGTGTTAAAGACAGTGCCACCACAGATAATCAATGGGAAACTGCGAGCTACACTAAATGGCATCTCATTTTCCAATCTTACTACACCAATCAGGCTTGCTGATCAGCATAAAGTTAGAGGAGCCTATAAGCTTGATTTCCCCAATAAGCCACTAAATAGATCCCTCCGAAACGACATATCTGTTATCAATGCTACATATAAGGGTTTTATTGAAATCATTTTCCAGAACAATGACACCACAGTGCAGAGTTTTCATTTGGATGGATATTCCTTTTTTTTGGTTGGGTAAGTTTTATTTTCATTGAAATTGCTTTATATCATTCACTTTAAAAACATGGGTGTTTAGAGAATCTGATTTGTTGTGTACAGGATGGATTATGGTGAGTGGACTGAAGACAGCAGAAATAGATACAATAAGTGGGATGGAATCTCTCGCTGCACTGCACAGGTTTGTCTTCTTATTGGAGCATCTGTTTTTCTTACCCCCAAAAGGGAAAAAAATTTCTGTGGAATAAGCCTATATGAATATGATGTTGTGTTACAACTTACAATATGGATGCTTAGATGTTGATTGAGGTTGCTATTGTCTCTCTTGTGACAGTTTTAGATTGTGATTTTTTGAAACGAATGGCCACATATCTATTATCCTGGATCGTCTTATTGTTCATGCGTTGGTGTTATGAAGTTATGAGGATGACTTTGCAATGCTTGTTTTTTATATATCTTGCATTAAGTGCTTCTCTTTTGCGAATGTGTAGGTTTTCTCTGGTGCATGGACGGCAGTGCTCGTCTCGCTTGACAACCCTGGGGCATGGAATCTTAGATCACAAAACCTTGATAGATGGTATCTGGGCCAAGAGACATATTTGAGAATTGTGAATCCAGAGGAGAATGGCGAAACGGAGTTTAGTGTGCCCGATAATGTTCTGTATTGTGGTGCCCTAGCCTACATGCAGAAGTATGCTAACAATGCCATTAACTCATTCTCCCCCTCTCTCTCTCTAGATGAATGTTTTCATTCTAACTTTTCCTTCTTTGGCATCTTCAGGGAACAGAAGCACTCTTCTGCAACACCAATTTCCGGAGGAAATATCAAGCTCTTCTCCCTGCTAATGGCATTCTTCGCTTTGGTTTTGTACTTTTAGATGATGAATTTATTGGTGGCTGTTGAGAGGTCCTATGGTTCCAAGCAGCGGCAGCATTTTCCTGCTGAATTGCTGGGGGGTTCCAATACATATCTTAGAGTTTAGGTGTGCAAATCAAGTCAATCGTGGTACATTTTTTTTTTTCGTGGTTTTAGTGACATTTGCTTCTTTTTTTGAATTTTGTGGAAGCAATACACATACAGTACCGTGTAATAGGTTTTTTCCTGATCCAACATTCTTTTGTGCGTTTGTGTACTCATGATGATGATTATTAACCCATTCTCAATCAATCAATCCGATACCATTTGACTTCCTTTAAACTCAACTTGGGATGCTTTTGATGTCGATTTCTTATCATTATTTTTGGGTATATAGATAAGTACAAGAATTCTATAGTGTGGGCCTTATATATGTCCTTAGTTGAGACTCTATATCTTAATCGTTGGATCAAATTGGATAGCCTTTTGTTCAAATTCGTTAGCCTGATCTAACTATTAAGAGATAGGACCTCACCTAAGAGCATCTACATCATGTTCTCTATTTTTTGGTTAAAATTTAGCTAAAAATATATAAAAGTTATTTTAGGAGCTCCTTATAAAATTTAAACTTTAATTGTGCTCTCTAGTTTAGGGAGTCATAAATGCTATAACTCTTTTTTAATTGGTCAATCTCTATTAAAAAATAATATAAAAAATAGTTAACATTAATTAAAAGTTTGAAATACTCATTAAATAAAATAGCATTAAATTATAGGGACCTATTAAGAGTTTTTTTTTTTTTTTTTCTTTCCTCAGATTAAGGAGCTCCTAGAGGTCTCCCTATTTTAGGAGGTGGATAAGGAGCATGGTTGGAGTTGTATTTTTCCAATTCCTCCTTAAAATTTGTCTAAAAATGTGGTTTAAGAAGCCTATTGTAGATGCTCTAAGGGCCATGTATAAGACCCTCACTATAGAACGACTCTAGATAAGTGTTTCTTTAAATTTTGCTATGATTAGACCGGCCCTAGAGTTTCATGAAGCTTTTAGGCCCGTTGGTGCCCCATATACAATCAAAATTTGCACCCCAATATGTGAGGCTATAATTTGCACCCTCAATAACAGGGGCTTATTCAGACCCAAAATTAAACAAGGGCTTACGAGTGAGCCCTTAATACTCATCTAATCAATGGAAATGTTATTAGTAGACGGCTAGATTGAATCCCTCACTACTATAACTCCTCATTATAGAAGTTTGCCTCCACCTATGATCCATAAATTTGATGAGACGCAGATCAAATAAATTTTACAATATGATCAAGGACACCTGCAAAAGCATGCCTAGGGGTGGGCACCGAATATAGAAAGGGTTGAATTTGTGGGTTTGATTGAAGAACATGATAGCATGAGTCACATGGTGTGCTTGTTTATTATTATGCGTACTTATGATTACATTGATATCTTCCTTCTCCCGCAAACAACAATTTGAGATAAATTAATGCATTAAACCTTAATTATCAATCATAATTACCTCTCTAAAATACCATTTTGTTCATGTCATGCCTATGGCAACATTCACTTCTTGGTCATAATTTTTTTTTTCCATCCCAAGCCTCTACATATAGCTATCGTGCATTTACTTGCATTTTGCTACATCCTAATAATCTAATTGCTTAAAACATGCCACATCATCAAGCTTGAGTTTTTTTTTTTAAACTCACGTTTTATGCCTTCAATTTTGAGCGTCTTGCCTAGTTTGAGTGTATTTCTTCTGATTGTTTATCGTACGTCTTTCTCCTTTCTTTGTAATTCAGCGAATTAATGTTGCCCATTGTTGGGAGAGTTTCATTTCCAATAAGGCAAAACTAGTTTTTCTATTCTTCTTTTCCTTTTTTCTTTGCACATATTTTTTTTCCTTCCTCTTTGAAAGATACCAACACAAGGTTTTGCTTATCAGTGGAGGAAGAAGAAGTTAGCTAATCACTCTTTCTTCCCAAAAGGCGAAGGGAAAAAAATATGTGAACTGGAAGAAGAAAAAAAAAATCTAATTTTACTTGATTGGTTGGGAATTTAATTTTTTTTGCAAACATGGGAGTTTTTCCATTACATGACAAAGCAGTAACTCAACCCAGGTGAAGACGCTCAAGGCATGAAGGCAGAAAAAAAAATAAAAAAATTTAGAGCATTAATGTTAGTTCAACGTCAATTTAGAAAGAAAAAAGACTTAAAGCTTGATGATGTGGCATCTCTTAAGCATTTAGATTATTAAGATGATTTGGATGTAATGAAATGTGGGTAAATGCACAATAACTAAATGCAAAAGCGCTCGTCCTCTTAATTAACTTCTCCCTAGTTTGCTGCTCTCTTGGTCCATGAGCATGCCTAATGAATATGTCGCTGGCTCCATAACTTTAATTGATTGCTTAAAATTGAAAGGGACTTTGAATTAAGCTTGACTTGTCCACAAGCAAATCCAAATAGTCTATAATTTATATTTATCCCACTCATTATTATATATAGCAAGTCAATGTTCTCAATCGAATTTCACTTCCAACCTTTTATTGGTTTCTCTCCAAAATTCAAAGTTGGTGCTGATTGCCTTCACCATATCCCTCACTGCAACTTCAACTGCAACATCTCCATCTTGGAAACTCGGAGCACGTTCATGTGTTTGGTAGTTACCATACCTTATATATTCAGCTTCATCATGATTAAGTGCCGCCGCCATAGGTTAGTAATTATTCAAGTATTTTTCTTTTTATTTTTTTCAACAAATTCAGCATGACATTCTGCTACTATCAATCTGGAAATAGTAGCGTGTTTTTGGTTTTCAAGTTGGAAATAGATTTTTTTTTTTTTTTTGAACGCTTCATGGTGCCAATATATAACAGAAGGGGTATAAAATTGCTCAACTTTTCTTTGCTAATAGCTTTAGATTGAAACTTAACCTATTTAAATAGTTGATACAGTGAAATTTTCACTTGGTTTTTCCTCATCCTATATCTATATCATCAGGCCACGTCTTTACGTCGATTTGTCCTATTTTTTTTTTACTCTGAGTGAGAACCAATCTAAGCATAGTACTCTGCCAGCACATAAAACCTACTTTCAAGTTGGTGCCAAAAATATATGTATGGAACTCTTGCTGATTGAAGTATACCATATACTTGCCTTCCACGCTTTGAAAAGATTAATGATATGCATAACTGCATTTGCCAAGCTTTGCAGCAAAGCAATATTCATGTTGCTGATATAGGTCGGCTTAATCACATCATTCTCTCTTCTTTATTAGTTGGGAGATTAAAGAAGTAGAACCATTCTATATAGATAGGCAGAAACTGTGAAATATATTATTGAAAAGAATAAGATAAAACTATCGATCGTAATCTTCTATGTAATGTAATATTTCAATCAGCTGACAGCCTGACATATACAAACATTTCTACAAATCGATATCCACCACCTGGTCGAGTTCTTTAATTAGCAGCCTACATGGCATGCAATAATCAACGCTTCAACTTCATTTCTTGCAGCAAACTCAGCTCCACAGTCCACCTGTTAATCCATCTTAGAAGAAGCTGACTAGAGTGTTGGTGGACTTAACTTACTACATACTAGAACAGACAAGAAAGTTGAGGGCTTAATTAAGTTACAATCATGATGTCGTTTTATTATGTACAGGGAATTTTTGAGTTCAACAACCTCCTCCACCTTCCCTTTTATATATGGACTTAAAACCTATGATCAGTATATACTACTAAAATAATTAATTTCAAGGTGTCACTTCCATACTTCGATTCGATTAGACAACTACTGGTTGTCGTTTACTTGTATCTGAATGTCATTATATAAACATATAGACATTATCAATAGGGCATATATATAATCTCATGAGTAGCTATTTCCCTTATTAGAAGCATCATCCTGGCTGAGCTGTGAAGCTACAAACTTGTCAAGCATTCGCCAATCGGTCAGTTGATCTACGGCTTGCTGATGATCATCATTACTGTTATTACCATAGACTGCTCCATGAAAGTTTTGATCTTGATCCGACGGCTGAAAAGTGCAAGCGTGGTTTATGTCAATACTATATGCATGAGCTGCCATGGAGTTGGAGCTGCTTACACCTGTGGCTGAAGATTGGAGTAGTTTTGGGCTCCCCAGAAGGGGGAGCTGGAAGAAGTGCTCATGGGGAACCTGGAAAGCTGGCAAGTGATCCAGCTCTTTCTTGCAAGGGTAAGGAAGGTGGTGGTATGGTGCCATATTAATGTTGGAGTTTGAGTTTTGGTTTGGTGAGTCCAAGTCCGGCATGAAGGAGACTTGGTCATCATACCAACATGGTGACTCATGTTCACTCATTTTAATTCTCATGCTTGCAATTTTTTTCTTGAAAACCCTACACACAACCCAGCCTTCTTCCTGCTTCAATTGCAAAAGAAATCGAGTTTGAATGCAGTGTAATAAGAAGAATCAAACTATTTGTTCTATCTCAACCGACACGCTCTATGATCAGTTGAAATGGTACAAATAATAGCCTCTACATAATGCAAGAAAGTCGTACGTAATATCAGTGAATTAAGTTCTTACCTGTGGAGTTCCATTTTCATCGGTTTCAAGACGGTATTCGTGCATAATCCAATCTGACTTTTGTCCATTTGGGGCTCGCCCTTTATAGAATACTAAGGTCTTCCTCATGCCAATTAAGTCATGCTTTGAGTAAATGGCCTTGTCTCTACCTGTGGCTTTCCAGAAGCCTGCAGCGGTGGCTCTATTTGTTCGAGTTCCAGTGGGATACTTCTTGTCTTTGTGGCTAAAAAAGTACCATTCGTTTTGCTCTTCTGTCCCTATTCTGCATAATTCTGTATGTCCAAATTCATGTAAGTCATATTAGTATGCATTCTTGTGAACTGACTCCGATATACTGGTTGTGAGAGTATACATACCTTGAAGATCCCATGGCTCAATTTTATAGAGGTCTACATCTTTGATAACATCAAGGTCAATCCTTCTTGAACTAACCTTTTTCCTGAGGTAGTAATCAACAAGTTCTTCATCCGTTGGATGGAATCGGAAACCAGGAGGAACATGTGAAAAAGTATTCATATTATCCAGCTTAGCTTCTTGTTCTTCAGTCCTGATTATATATAGGAATGCGTGTAAGGGTTCAATCAAGTGGAATTGTCTAACACAACTCTTCATCAACATATATATATGTAATCACCTCCATTAATTTGATTTTAGTTAAGTTCAACTCTAACCAAATGTGAATGTCTGCATGTCAAACCTGTCTCTAGCTTCAAAGTTCAATGTCATACAAGGAAAGAACATATATACGTTCAGACTAATATGCACATTATATGATTGAACTTTTCTTATACACACCACAATTAAATCTTTGGCATTCGTAAAATTGGAAAAAGGTGAAGAAGAAAAACGTTTTGACATTATATACTAATCTGTACTTCATATTGCACTCAAAGGCCTTTATGTAATTGGAGAAGAAGCCTGTAATAAAGTTCAAAACTTTCATATTGCATGCACTACACAAATTTATTTTGCATGAGTAATTAATGAATGATGACTGATTCTTTTTGGTTATATAAACAAAATGAGCTCTGATGACTGAGATTGTTTCAAGTTCCTGAAACTTAATTAATTTTTTTAATTAATTAAAAAACTATTTGCCCTAATTAATGTGGGAAAATATCCATTGTGAAGGTGATAATGAAAAGTAGTATTTAATCATGAATATTCAATGAGTTGAACGAACTCGTGAAGAAAAGGGGATTCTTTTTGGGGAGTTCTATACCACAGAACAAATTTCACAATACATAACATGTGGGAGAAAACTTTTCCTGGATGATGATTAATATTATTATGCTTGTGATATGATCAATCTTTGTACGGTCTCACGATGATATCAAAACCAGCATATGCCATTCGATTACTACCATTAGTACATGAAAAATACAAATTAATGATCTCCAATTATGATCAGATGCCACTTGTATTCTTCTCATATGATTTTTAATCACTGGAATTATAGAACATCATTAAAAAGAAACCAAAAAGACAAGAGCTGATCTTTTCCCTTAAATTGTACGTTAGTGTTGGTATCTTTGATAGGTTTACAAGGTCAATGAGAAGTCCAGATTATGTATAAGGGAAAGTAAAATCTTTTGAGATGGTTGATGAAGAACAAGCTCCTACGCTTAGCTAACCCACCCCTTAACTTCAAGATCCATATAATATTGAAAATATATATATCCCACAACAAGTATTCAACCCATGAACACATCGAAGAGCAACGAAGCAGAATTTCATGAAGCGATGAATATTCAAAAAGAGAGAGAGAGAGAGAGAGAGAGAGAGAGAGAGAGAGAGAGAGAGAGAGAGAGAGAGAGAGCTTACAGATAAGCAACAAAATCTCGAGCTTTGCAATCCCACACAGATCTGATCGGTTATATTTCAGGCAAGCTAACTTCACTTGTTTGCTATATGATGTGCTTCTCAAACCCTCACTACGCCAAAGTATGAGACAAGGAAACAAATTCAAACAGCAAGACAGAACATGTAAACACAGTGACACATATATATATATATAAGAATATGAGCACTGCAACCCTAGGGAGTTGAACACCAACTTGTTCTCCAGTCAAAACTGCTGTGTCGAGTTGTCGGGACTGGATCCTAAGAAATGATGAAAGACAGGCCAAGACAGACGAAAAAGTTGAGGAATGGAAGAATAGAGGCCAAGTTGGTTTAAATAAGAAGCTGCAAAACCCTAGAAGTTATAAAAAAGGGGAAAAAATGACGAAGCAAAAGTTAAGTAGCGTCTTGAGAATGTCTTAAGCACTCGTTGTCTTGTCACTCATTGTCGACATAAGCTAGATTGCTGGGAAAGATTATAGGCGGGAAAAAAGGGTGGCGCAAAATTGGCTCAAGGAGAGGAAGCAAAGCTCTCTCTGTCTCTACTGCCACCTCTACCCGCAACTGATAGTGATAGAGACCCACCTATTCAAATATTCAATATTTCTCTTTCTGAGCTAGCCAGGTCTCTCTCTGCCACAGACAAAGAGAAATAGTCTAAGAGAGAGAGAGAGAGATGAGGGAGATGAAGAAGAAGAAGAATAAAAATATCTGAGCTTTATTGGTTGGGATATATTGGTGACGTAATGGAACAGCCAACAGCCAAAAAGTTTCTCAAATGTGGCATGGTGGCCCTAGCTTCAGCTTCAACTCTATTCCTAGTCCCTACCCCCATGGCCCCTTCCTTGTTCAACTCTCTTAACTGCAAGGGATATCATATATGATG
The DNA here is from genome assembly GCF_000346465.2 of Prunus persica. Classification (NCBI taxonomy): domain Eukaryota; kingdom Viridiplantae; phylum Streptophyta; class Magnoliopsida; order Rosales; family Rosaceae; genus Prunus; species Prunus persica. The sequence continues at coordinate 27,879,859 of NC_034010.1, forward strand.
ATGTACTGTGTTCCATGTGAGTCTGTCCCATGGTTTTCATGGATGTTCTATCAAATTCTCCCGGGGCAAAGACACGTGTAATCCCGATGGATGATCAGACATTGTACTAGGGGATCATTGTGAATTTGTGATGGCAGTGTTTGTTTGCACACAACTTAAATTTATAATTAGGTAAATTTAATATGTGCAGTAAGTAACATAAACAGGTGGGTTCAGTTGTATTAATAATTAGTCCCCATAATTAAAGTAGAAATGAAATGGGTCTAAATTCAGTTTGCAACAATTATGCACGATTCAAGTGTTGTTGAAGAAAATACCTCTCACACAAACCCAATAACCATTATGTTTTTTGTGATTATTATCCAACATTAAGAACCCAACAAACATACATTTACATTATGCTTCTCTATTATTAACATGTACTTGTTGGCTGCTGCTGATCAACTTTGTTTAACCACAAGTTTAAGGAATTGGTGGTTAAATTAGCAAAAATTACAGCCCTAATCATCCTATAAGTATAAAATATTATTAATATTATATTTGAATGCGCTCAACTCAGCAGCTTGCTCGTGACAAATACGTTTCCATTGTCATCATGATACGCGGTTTTCAAATATATCTACCTTCTTCTTCATCAGCTGAGTCGACCGTTACGGAGCTCAAGCCCCCGTTCTAACGGCTAACGGGTTTCCACGCCCCATCGTTTGAAAGGCCGCCACACGTGGCATCGTCCTGGTGATTAACGTTGTATCTATAGTCTTTATTATCCTTCGCTGCGAGTTAGTTAGCTTTGCACGAGTGGTTCGCGCGAAAAGTGTGGGCCCACTAACCGACGTTTAACATCCCAAAAGTGACACTCCTCCAAATTGGCTTCATTGACCGAGAGGCTTGAGCCCAGCCGCGTCTCAGCCGATCAGGGAGTGTTGAGGAAGATTTGTTCGGATCACTAAAGCACCGCATGTATGGTGTGGTGGTGGAATGCGGGACCCACAAGAGAGGGAATGATGGCCCGGACGGCTTGCGATGGATCCGGCGTGGGCTAGCCACTATCATTGAGCTCGCAAGTTGAGGAAGGGAGGGAGGGAGAGAGGGGAGGTGTCTTTTGCTGGTTTGCGTCTGTGGGTCCCCCACCTGTGGTCCCTTGTTGGGCCCGCCAGAATGTCCCAAAACAGGGCCGACTAGGCCCTACAAGTAGGTTTTAGGAATGAGCCCACTTCTTCTCACTCGGACTCAGCAGTCAGTATCCGCTTCCATCGACAGGCAGCCCAAAAGCATGGGAAAATTAAGATCAACAACGTGCGTCCATTAGCTCTGGTCAGGTTAGCGTATGAGAAATTATCGTATGATACTTTAATATAGTCACGATATAATATGGATGGAGAGTAGGGTTGATAAATTCCCATTTTAAGAATATAACTTCAATAAATATTCACTTGAATTATAATACGTATGCCAATTATACCACATATACAAGTAATGCGTGGACCTTGCTCTGGTATCACATTATAATTACTCAGGTGTAGCGACCAAGAAATTAGTGTATGATTTTGGTCTTTACAAAAAAAAGAAAAGACAATGTGTAGGTGTTTAATTTTTGTATGTATATATGTATTGTAGGTCCCATAATTTTCATGATGACGGATATGAAACATCATTGTTCCCGTCCGAACGTTTTGGGTGGGTGGACGGTAGGACTCCGTTGTTACATTGACGTGTCGTCATTTGGGTGGATCGACTTCGCCGCAACCAATAAGGATGCGGCTTCCCTAATACTCATTGGGCCCCACCCAAATGTCACTGTTTTTAATCTAATCATGTATATGGTGTCCCTACTTCTACTCTCCTCTTCTAGGTCCACACCTCGTAATCGTATCATCTACAGATTTGGAGAATGATTTTTTTTTTCTTTTTCTTTATCGTTTCTCTTGGGTCCATGAGGTTGTTCTGTTTCCTAAACTAATTTGTAAAGATAATATTGCCAAAAGAACTCTTTTTTCTCTACAAAAAAAAAAAACAAAAAAAAGCCATTCCAATGTCAACTAAATTAACTTTTTCATTAAGTGTTTAATCCTATTTTGAAAAGGACCCGCTAGTATGGTGGTTTGGAACAATTGATCTTTCAGGAAAAGTCCTTGGTTCGAGTCTTAGCGTCTGTATAATGTGTGTGAATTTAATATATTACCGGCCATCTTAATAGAAAATATATGCAAAAAAATCCTATTTTATTTGACTTTTCAATGCAAGGAAATGCCATTTAATTGTTTAAGACAATATCACATCCAAATTTCATGTAATTGATGTGAGGTTACTTTCTCCGCAAAAATGCACATCATATTGGTATTTGGTTGCAACGTGCGGTCCATATATTTGGTCCGATATGCTGTGTCTCTGAAAGTTTACTAAAATATCTCTAATCAACCCTAATTAGAACGCATTTTCAGGCCCAAAAATCAGCAAGATGAGGGCAGAAAGTTGTCAAGGTGACGCATGGTTGACAATTTGTGCGCACGAAGACACAAAAGTACTTGACAATTAAGTGGTTTATGATTATAATAATTGTGTTTTTAGTGTTTAGTTGTCACTTCAAATATAAAAATGCAATGCAAAAGTCTTACCTAAACTTGGATAATTACAAAACAGGAGAATGATTGCATTGTTCGGTTTATATGTCACCTCGAAAATTGTGATAACTATTATTACCATGATCATGGTGAATAAGATATCAGAACAAATAAAGCTGGAAATAGTGAAACCCTAAATAATTAGGAGACGATAATCACTTCCAGTCCCTTTTACTAATATTCACAATGACTAATAACGACGTCACAAATTTAAAAGGGGGTTTTCATTTCGGGTGTCTTGATCAGATTTTAGGGGTGCACCGTGCACCATACAATCCCCTTTAAATACAACAGTGGTTTTCAATGAGTCGGGTGTGTTGATCAGATTTTATGGTGCATCAACAATCTTCCTTAAATCTTAAAAGGATTTTGGGCCCCTCGAAGCCCCGTTTTTGGGTACTGAAATTCTCTCAACTACACCGTAATTTTGCAAGAATAAAAAGTCTTTATTTCCAAGTTAAAGAATTTTCAATACAATAATGAAAGAACCAATTGAACAATTGTTTTCAAACAAGTTGATACATGATTGTACACCAATGGCAGAATGCAATATGTTAAAATGATCAGAGCCCAGCAGTAAATGGCACGTTTGTAGCAGGCAACCATGAGCTTCCAGCTATGAAATTACCCACAGTAAATTTCGATGCCTCTGACGAACTAGTTATCACATGGTAGCCACCCCAATTAACCCGGCCGCTCGTAGATGAACCCGGTCCAGTGTTCTTGTACTCTCCATAGTACAAAGTCTTGAGGGCAAAATTGCCATCCCACTCAAGCCACCCAGCTGGGTCAACCAAAGTGTCCAGGTAACTTTGCAAAAAAACCGTGCGTGAATACTCCTTCCACGGTCTACCCAAGTATGTCTTGACCGAACTGAGGACCGGTTTGAGGTCTGACCCCGCCATGACACGGGAGTCGTGGATTGAAATGCCCGTGTTTTGATTCGGGTCGGTCCTGCCTTGTGCCGTGATTGTGTTCTTTTGACCGTTCATGGGCCTTCTTGCGTAGATCATGCAGTTTTGGAGGACGACAGCGGCGTTGCCAAAAATGAAGTCAACGGTGCCGTACACGTAGCACTCTTTGTAGAATTGTCGTTGAGAGTGGACGTAGAGGGTGTCTTGGTAGCCTTCGAAGCCACAACGGTAGAAAACTGAGAGGTCAGCTCCTGATCGGAGGGCTACGGCTTGATGGTTCTCTGGACCAGCTGTATTGCGGAATGTGATGCCACGAGCAATGAAGCCATCTCCAGTTACCGCTGTAAATAATTAATTACACAATTAGAAACAAATTCATTAATTAAAATTATGAAATTTTAATAAAGGGAACTATTGTGTAGTAGTTAAACATTACGTTGATATGTCATCAACTCATGATTTATTATTTTCAAGTTAGGATTAATTTGTTGGAGACACATTTTTCATTTTCTTTGTTTTAGTTTTTCTCTTTTGAAAACCAACAATTCTCCCTCACTTTTTCTCTGTCGAGACATTTTCAATATATATGGCACACACATTTTGACATTTCATACAGTGGAAGTGACTTGTGTGAGAGAGAGACTTACCAACAGTTGCAGAGTTGAAAGTTGTAGAACCTCCGACAACACTACGGCTACCGGTGATGATAGTATACCTCAGACCATCACCAAGCAGCATAATGTTCTTCAATTTAATCTCAAGGTTCTCCTTATAAACCCCACGCTTCACATGTATCACAAACCTGTTGCTCCCACTCCTCTTCTCCGCCGCAGCCAACCCCTCTTTAATCGTCTTGTAGTTCCCTGACCCGTCTTGGGCAACAACTACGTCCGCGGCCGGCGACGACTGGAGCAGTTTCCTGTCTCCGGGAGAAACCCAAGTAGGGAAACCCTCCTTGTACCTATTTGTCACAGCCGGAACATTTGAGCCATTGCCAATGGACAAAGTGTTACTTATGAGCTTGGACACATTGTTGGACATAAGAGGCAGCACAAAGTCCGAGACCCCGAGCTCCACAAACCCCGCTCGGCACGTGTCGAGGTTGGTGAGAGCAGTGCTGAGCCAAGTCTGTGCGTCATAGTCGGTGCATTTGGTGGCAGGGTCTATGGTCTGGTTGAGGAGCATGATGGTGTCTTGGTAGAGGCTCAAGCAATCGGCCCATGCAGCCTTTTCAATCTTGTTTCTGCACTTGGGGCCTAGCCACTTGTTGTGGCTTTGGGCTTTGAGTGCCTGCTGCATTGTGACTTGCACTGCAAGTTTCTTGAAATCGGACATGCGTGTCGGGACAGAGTATTTTTGGGCGTGGGTCAAGGTGTATTTGCAGGTTTCAGGGTAGGGGGTTTTGCTGCACCAAGAGTTGATGCCAGTGTTGAGTATGTTAGATAGGGCTGGCGAGAATAGTAAGGCGAAGGAGAAGCATAGAAGGAATGAAATCATTTTTGTCGCCATGGATAGGCTTCTTTTTGATTGGCTTGTGGTTTTGGGACTGTGAGGGTTTTGTGTTAGTGATCAGAAGTTTGCTTATATAGGGAAAATTTTTGAGAGATGAGAAATGGGGTACGGTGGTGACAGCTGGTTTGGCTTATAGTTTGACCATGGATGGAGGGGTGATGGAGGCAGTAAGATAATTATAAAAAATGCAGAATAATTACAGAAATTCTCAATCGATCCTTGTCTTATCATTCATTAGAATATATATATATATTAGTCTTTACGTACGTAGCCAATGATGAAATGATGTAAAGCATGTACATCATATATTCCATGTTTATATATGTAAAAGGAGGTGGTGTACTGTCTTGATCACAGAAGAACATGTCGTATATATAATTAGAGAATTGCGGGCTGTGTGATATTCTCTTCAACCAAGCACACATATTATTATAGAGACTGAAAAGAAATTGGTATTGGCTAGCTCATGCCCTCTCTGTTCAAACTTGAAACAAATTGAGTCAAACATGAATTATGGAATAAACTTAAATGGCAAATACTAATTAAGCTCCTAATTATTGTTTTGCATGTCATTTCATAACACCTGGGCAAATTGGCAATAACAAGCTGGAAGTCTCTGACTATTTTTTTTAAAGCTGTTGACTTTGAACATTATTTTAAGCAGATAAGAGAGCCAATCCAGAACGCGTTACCCACACCTACCACTTTTCTTTAATTTTTATTTTTATTTTATTTTTTATACATTAGCTGGACAAAATAATTGTATAGTTGGGTACCCTCACCAAGACACGGTTTTCCTCTTCAACAAACAAATATGCTTTGCTTGCTACATTTTCTTAATCTGTATTTGAACAATATTATTTAAAGTCTGCACGACCTTGACCGTCACTTAATGCATATTATATAGTACGAAAATAGATAAGCCATACCAGAGGCAGAGACAGAGGCATGAAACCTACAAGAAAAAACTAAAATCAATACAATACAAGTAGTCTAAAATCCACCGGATAGACAGAGGCATGAAACCTTCCATAATCATTAGATTTATATGTATTGAATAACATCAGTTGACATATGCAAGTCTTTGTTTACGAATTTGGACAAAATGGACAATTCACCTTTTATTGGACCACCACAAAGACTACGAGGGTGTCTTATTTCGAAACACTTGGAAAACATATTCAATTAGTTGAAAATTTTATAATAAGTATTTTATGTTAGTGATTGGTTACATATTTTTAATTTCGACCGTTGAATGCAATTAAATACACATCTAATAATCTAACAACCGAAATTATAATGGGATATTCAGGCCACTTGATTCTACTTCTTCTTAGTGTTTACAAGTTTATGAATAATTATTGGGTGTAGTTAGTTGTTGACTATGTCTGCTAGCGGTTTGGGTGGAGAAAATTGCCCTTTGCTACAACCTCACCCTGCTTACAAATTAATTTAATCGGTATGATTATAAATCAAGCTATTTTTTCTTAATTAACTATCTTTTATAGTCTACAATTTCGGCATGTAAATAAACTATGAATGAATAAATATATTAAGGTTCACATGAATTCGGTGGCCAAACATTCTGGCTTAATTGTATGAGCCAATTATGAGGTTGGTCTAATACATAGTTATTAACATGTAATCCAAATTATATATGTAAAGTAAAGTGGAAAATTAAGTTCCCTTCTGCTCCTAAATTTTCCTTAACTACATTATTAAGAAATAATTAATCATATTCATTCCTTGTGAAAATGTACCATATATTGTCAGTATAATGTACACACACAAAAATCCAACCCCAACAACATCCACAAGACGTAATAAATATTTTTTTTCTTTCTCCCAAATAAACAAATAAAATACAATCAATTCACAATCATAACATACAGGTCCTGATCATAACCCGGCCGTGTATGGAACCCCGGTGGCTGGCAACCAGGACCGACCGGTGATAAGGCTGCTGACGGTGAACTTTGACGCCACATTTGCACTGGTGATGACATGAAAACCAGGCCACTTCACTCTGTACCTGGTAGACGAAGCAGGACCAAAATTCTTATACTCCGCATAATACAAAGTGCTAAGCGCAAAATTACTTCTTTGCCACTCCAACCAGCCCACTGGGTTGACCAAGCTGTCCAGATAACATTTCATGAAAACAACCCTAGAGTATTGCATCCAGGGACGGCCCAAGTAGGTTTTGAAAGCACTGACCACGGGCTTGAGATCTGCAGCGGCCCGAACTTGAGAATTATGGATTGAAATTGCAGTGTTTTGATATGGGTCGTTTCGGGCTTGGGCTGTGATAACATTGACTTGGCCCTTCAGGGGCCTTCTCACATAAATAATGCAACTTTGGAAAACCGCAGCTGCGTTGCCAAAGATGAAGTCTATGGTGCCATATATGTAACATTCTCTGTAGAATTGGCGCTGAGAGTGCACCATGAGGGTGTCTTGGTAGCCTTGGAAGGCACACCGGTAGAAGACCGAGAGGTCAGAGGCTGACCGGAGGGCCACGGCTTGGCCCTTTAGTGGGCCGGCCGTGTTGCTAAATGTGATGCCACGAGCAATGAAGCCTGGACCGTCTATGCCTATAATAATCACACATTTTGTAACCAGCCACAAAAGAAAACGTTAATTACTCAAGTTTTGGAAATTAAATCAAATTAGGGAGACAATTAGAGATGGAGAGAACTTATATATATGTACCAGCAGTTGCGGAATTATAGGTTGTGGAACCTCCATTGACACTTCGGCTAGCTGTGATTATGGTATATCTCATGCTAGCACCAATCAGCATGATGTTATTATTAGTGTTGCTAACTTCAATGTTCTCTCTATAAACACCTTTCTTCACATGGATAATAAACCTACTAGTTATTTTCCTCTTAGCCGCTGCATCTATGGCCGCTTGAACAGTCCGAAAATGCCCCGATCCATCTTTGGCAACCACAAGATTTGCCTTGATTTTTGAAGCTTGCAACAGCCTCCGCTCGTGCTTCGAAACCCAATTCGGATACTCTTCATCTGCGTAATTTTCTTCCGTGCCTAAAAGTTGTGAACCAATTGCCAAACCGTTGCTAATTAGCTCGGACACATTGTTGTTGGAGGTGTATATAGGGGCTATGAAATCCGAAACGTTCAGCTCCATAGACCCAACTTGGCACGTGTGAATGTTGGTGAGGGCAGCGCTAAGCCAAGTCTGTGCATCAAAGTTGGAGCAATTGCGTTTGGTGCCTAAGCCTTCAAGGGTAATGTTGAGCTGGTGGACGGTGTCCTCGAAAAGTTTTAAGCAATCGGCCCATGCGGCTTTTTGTTGATTGTTTTGACAGTTTTGGCCAAATTGGGAGGCGTATGATTTTGCATTGAGAGCCCTCTCCAAGGCCACTTGCACCATCATTTTTCGAAATTCGGAGGTGTGTTTCGGCACGAGACGGTGGCGGCTATGTGACATGCAGTAGTTGCATGGCTCGGGGTGGGGGGTTTTCTGGCACCACGTACGTATACGGCTAGAGTGGTGATGGCTTCTTGAGAGAGCTGTTTGGAAGATGAAAGAGAAAATGAGTATGGAGAGAAGTAGGCTTGGTTTCGTGGCCATGTTTGATGAGCTTTGAAATGAATGTGTTTTGGGTTTTGAGGGTCATATCTTGAGGCCAGGGATTATTTCTCTTTTATGTGGGTAGGAGAAGGAAGATGTGGGGGGGTAGATAGATAGGCTGGCTTGTTTGACATATAAAAGATGGCAGGCAAGATGTGTGTAAATGCATGATGAGTAAGATTGCAACACAAGATATACCATGTTGGCTTTACGTAGAATTGTGTGCAAATGATAATATTATAATTTCTTTTAAATACTTCACGGATGATGCAACATGCATGTTAACTACATATTTCGGATCTTAGTATTGAGAGCTAAGGACGATATTGAATTATTGAGCTGCGTAAGTCTTACTGTTATTTTCCTTATTGTTTTGTTATCATAGAATCCTCGTTTAATAGTATTTCGCTTTTCAATGTTGAAATGATTCTCAACACCCGACCCAAATGAATAGCCGAACAACATATATTATGTAGTGCGATACATTTGTGTGGACCAAAAACATACTCACTCTCTTTGTTGTGCTTGTGGTAATTAAAAAGAAATCGGCAGTCATGATTGCTTGAATTTCTCAACAACTTATTAACGGTTTCGGACCAAGAAAATCAAATGTAGGTATATATGATTGTGAGATGAGATATATGCATATGCCTCTCTGTCGACATGTAATTGGTCAATCCCTGTGACTTTATACAGGCGGCATTTAATTAAGGAAGTGCCTAATTGAAAAACATATAACATGCTCCGTACTGCATGTTACAATGCAGTACGAAAATTAATATAAGAATGGGAATTTGATCATGTACGTTGAAAGTAAGAGTTTCTTGAACGAAATGAGTGATGTCCTTATATTACTAGGCACTCAACGTCCAATATCCTGCCCTAAAGTTTAGGGTTACCCCATGTGCCACTTGATTAGTTTGTAAACTAAGCAAAACCATCTCCTCCTCATGCTTCAAATTCAACGATGAATTAAGTAGAAGGAGGCTTAGCCTTAAGACTAATTCAACTTGAGGAGATTGAACAGCTATATTCTATTGGATGAAATACACAAGATTGGCTTGGGTTGGTGCCAAACAAAACAAAAGAGGTGCGTGTTTCTAGGCCCAATTTCAACTAACTAATGGAAAAGTTGGCCCATGCTCATGAGGACAGAAAATAAATTGGGCAGCAGAACCCACACCAAACTCATGTCGCATGTTGATTTCGAACGGCACACAAATTTCAAGTTTTCAACTCCATCCATACCACAACAGATGAAAAGAGTCTACCTAAAACAATCACATTCTATTTTATCCTAATAGGTCCTCCTCCATCCACCAGCCTTTGCACAAGTCTGGTTTTTCCTACAAGTAGAACAACTTGAGCCTTATTCAAAGTTCCCACTCTCATATTTGCAAACACCAAGCCTTCAATTAAAAGTTAAAACAAAAGAAAGCTGGTATGATTGTAAATCAAAAGTGTCCAATTGAAACGGGGTTGGGGTTGGCATGTTCTCAAATTCAAATTCAAATCCATGAAGGAGAAACAAAACACAAGCCTACAAACAAACCACTCTTGACTGGGTAAGTAAAGCTAAGCCAAAGACAGCAGCTCAGCATCAGCAATTCAACTAAGAAACATCTGCTTCATTCATTTCATGCAACCTGCAAGAATAATATATAAGGAAGTTGGAACAACAACAATGCTTCATATTTGATAATTTGTCAAAACCAACACACACAACACAGAGAGACGAGACCGAAACAAAATACAATTAGTTTCTTCTCAATGAGCATTCTTCTTTGCCTTAAAATTCAAACCCACAAAACAAAAACCAGAATCAGCTTTTTTACTTCTTAATCAATATGATAAGAAGATGTATTCTACTCCAATAATAGTTGGGTTGGCAAGGTAAAAATCTTTGTTGTTTAAGCTGCCCCCTAATGTAGAAAAATATCATACGAAAACTACTAAGACGGAACAAAAATAAAGGATTTATACTAACTAGAGTACAAATGATACTGAAACAAGCAAACACACCATACTATATCAGATAACATTTGTTTTCATCAAGGCCATTTGTTCAGACTAAATTTTCATTGTTTATTTACACAATCCCCTTTTATTTCATCCTAATATGTCCTCCATCCACCACCCTTGCAGAACAAGGCAACTCTGTTTTTTCCTACAGGATGAAGAACTTGAGCCTTACTCAAAGTTCCCACTCTCTCTTATTTGCCACCTTCTTCTGTGCTCACATCACATAAATTGGGAATGTTTTCATCATCAATGGCCTTCAATTAAACGAAAAGAACGCTTGTATGATCGAAATTCAGAAGTCTACAATGGACAAGGGGTTTGTTGTCATGTTCTCAAATTCAAATACATGAAGGCACGGACATTTGAAACATCAGAAGAATATCACAATGTTTTTACCATCCATCAGCAATTCAACTTGCAAAAATATGCTTCATGCAAGATTGATGACAGGAACAACAACAATACTTCATATTTGATCCTTTTGGCATTTTAAGTCAATACAACAAACACAAAACATACACATGTGACAGAAACAAAACAAACAGAAGGACAGACAACAATATAACTGGTCCATCCCCATTACCAGAGTTTAGGCATCAAAATCCAAATTAAGCATCAAAATCAAATTACCCGAGTTTAGGTACCGAAAACAGAGTTTCATTGTATGGAATCACGTCGTACACTGGTCCATCCCCATCATTAACGTTAAATGGGGTACTGCAAACCGGCTCCGCTTCTCTGCGGCATTCAATCCTTACCAACCTGTCCCTAAACCTCAACCTGAATATAACTGTACCACCTTCGGTAACGAAAATGGCTTCATAACCGCACAAATTCCCACCCACCGATTCAAATACATGATCCGTGTTAAATTTGAAGAGCATAGACCAAGATTCACCCACCCCATATTCTCTCATAACCCAGAATTCCATGAAATTAACGCCACCACGTCTCCTAGCAATCGAAACACAGAGGCATTCTCCTCCTCCTCTTGAAACTACTTGAACCCCCATGTCATGAACATCAACGTCATCGGCATCACCATCAAAAGTGGGGAATGGAACTTCCCTGAACTCCTCCTTTGCCAGATCAAAAGCAAGGATCGTTGGCTCCACCTCACCGACTTTGCGGTAGAACCAATGCAGTGCTTCATTTGTAAGGGCCCCCAAGCCAGTGGTGGTGGGGCTTCTGAAAGAGCACGGTGGGTCGTGCTCACGGACGTGAATGGGTTTCCAAGAGTTCAATCTGGATGAGTAAATCTCCATAAACGTCTGGGAAGGTCTAGTATAAACATCAGCATCTATGAAGATTTTGTAGTCGTCAGTGGATGACACATAACCCAGGCCAGAACGGCCAATATCAGATTCAGCGAAACGAGACAGGTTTTTCACTGCACATACAAAATCTGAGTCGGGCAATTCGCGTTTGAATCCGGTTGATGGATTCCAGAGAGACAAGTCATGTTTTTCATAACCATCAACATCTACACATACCAAACCATTACAGCAGCCCAGTAGGTTGCTAAAGTGGGCGAAGGTGAGATTATTGAGCGAAGAATTGTTGTCTGCGAACGACGGCGTTTCCGGGTCCAAGGATCGGAGTTGATAGTCGGTGGAGATGAGGAGTCTCTGGGTGAGGGTTTTGCGATCGGAGGCTAGCTTGAAGTGGGATTGGGCAAACTGTGGGTCCTCAATTATGAGAGAATGCCACCGTTCCGAAACGGAACTGAATCGAATCAGAGGTTGTATCGGCAACCGGCACAGAATTTGGACTACAATTTCTTCAGGAAGGTGGCGGTTGTGGTGGAGCTTCTTCGTCGACATTGGAACCTTGGAAACGAATAGCCCACAGACACAGCCAGTGGAAGGGTTTTGGGAAGCTGCTTTTCCGTTTTCAGAGCATTTCTCGCAAGTTCACAACAAAGGCATGAGCTTGACCGCTTTTGACTTGAGATTTTCGTTCGTTTTCTTTTTCCAACTGCATAAAATGACGATGGTACATGTGGTCATGACCGTAGATGCAGTGGTGTTGAACCTGTACGGAGAATTGCTGAGGCCAACACGTGGAATTAGATTTGGCGGGTCTTCATTGCCGATTGGAATAAAAAAAAGAAAAGAAAAGGAATTTGCTTTGGGTGTCCAGAGACTAAAAGTGTGTGTCCGTAGAATCAGGGAAAAGGAATTATTTTCTGTTTCTCAGTTACCGTCATTTGATTTAATATGCCTTCATTCTTTTTGTCATGAAAATCAGAACAGAAGATTTGAAGAATTAATTTTCTATTATTTATTATGTTTCCCTGTTTTCTGTTTATGATGGTGTTAATTATTTTACGTTTCTGTGTTACTATTGCAACACCGCTTTCCACGGATGCATGAAGGTTTGTAGAAAGAAAGATAGAAAGAAAAAACAAAAATAAGGACCCTGTTAATTAAACACTAAAATTAACTAAGTATACTTATTATTAATTTATTATCTGTAAGTTTCCTGAGATTAACACTTTGCTACACAGTTTTTTTCTTCTCACTTTCATTCCCAACGTTTATTTTCATTATCAATTTCATACATCCATTAGTATTTCCGTCAAGCTCTCCGTTAATCCATGATGTGGCGATCAATGAGCTTGGAATTAATGACGTGGCATGACTTTGACCCACTGGATTTGTACCACATGGACAAACAATTAAATAAATAAAAATTTATTTTAACAAATATAAAACATAACTAAATTAAAAAACTGGTAAATCAAGGCTTCAATTCTTTCCTTTTCTTTTTGGCCAAGCAGTTTGTTTCCTACATTGATACATATATACGAGTTTGCTATTCACAAGAAGCAACACAGAAATCAAACTCTCTCTCTAAAGCCATCCACGAGTTTGGAAATAGAGAAGCACGTGAATAGCAAATCTCATATATATGTATATTTGGGAAACATTGTTTGTGTCCTATTTCTTGAAGGTCAAGTATGTATTCAATATTCAATAGGTTTCCTAATCATACATTGACTAGTCTACACACCCTATAAAATCCTAACTTCTGTGCCGTTTTGACAACACAATTTGCTTTCTTGCATTATATTCTCGTTCAATCTTTCAATCTTTCAATCTCTCAAGTGGACGAGCACAAAGAAGAAGAAGAAGACCAAATGGGGTGGCATTCAAGCACTGACAGCGACTTTGATGGCATCTTCAATCGCAAGTTGACTAATATGGGTTGGTTGCTTGAGATTGTTAGGTTTGATACTGAGAAATATATGCAGGAAGACCTTTTGAAGCAAACGAGTAACATCAACAAAGAACCAAATTGTCCAGCAGCAGAGAGAGAATCTGAAATTGCTGAGGCCGCACACCCAGTTGCCCCATCCATGGTGTCGTCTGAGTCCAAGGGAGAAGGTTTGATGAAGGAAAAGGCATTCAAGAACCCTGCACTAATAGAGCCAAAGAAACAAAGATCATCGGATGGACCAAAGCTTATGCACACTGCTATTGCTTCTGCGAGAAAGACTAATTCTTTGAAAAGAAAATTCCAGAGCAGAGATGATGATGATAGTACTAATTGGGCGCCTGTTGAATGCAAGAAGCAAAGGATGATGATGATGTTGAAGAAGAAAAATGCCAATAAAGGCACCAGCTCGATCAACAAGATCACTCCGAAGAAAAAAGAAGAACTGAGTAGTCTTTCCTCATCAGCTCATCATGACTTGCCTGAAGCATTTAAGAGAAAAATTGCCAGTTTGGGTGGGACTAAAGTGGCTTTGGTGATACAGAAAAAACTGAGGAAAACTGATCTAAGTAAAAGTGGTAACAGGATGTCAATGCCTCTGAACCAAATCTCGTCGACTGATTTCTTGGAAGACGATGAGAGAGGTAGGCTTGAGAAAGAGGAGACAATGAAGGTTCAACTGATAGACCCTGGTCTTGTACAAGGAGATATAAACTTGAGACGGTGGAACATGAAAAAGATGAATGGGAAAAACAGCAAAATCTATGTGTTGAGAACTCAGTGGAGTGATTTTGCTAAGCGAAACCATCTGAAAGAAAAAGATCTTGTTCAAGTTTGGTCGTTTCGAGTTAACGGAGCTCTTTACTTGGCTCTTGCTTTGGTTAACGAGAGTTGTGGTGGTGATCAAAAGGAGAGTGATGATGGTGCGTATAAGAGTAGTGTTGTTGATGGTGAAATTAGTAGTGGTGGTAGTCACGGTGGTGCAGAGGTAATTGAAGAAAGGAGAGATGGGAATAATATTGGGGAAAGTAGTGTGACCAATGGGTCTAATCATACAATAAGTCCAAGCCATAGTGAAAGTGGCAGCAAGCATGAACAAGCTGCACGCATGGAAGATAGAAGACGAAAGGTTTTTTAAAGGCTCACTTTTTCTTTTTATCAATTTAAAGGCTCTAACTTTAAATCTTCTTTTTGTTTGTAAATATCAATCTAACCGAGTTTTCATCAAGGTTTGATTTTTAATACCTAAGAGGTTGGTATGCCTAAACTCAATGTTGAAAATCATAATATATATGTCAGTCAAAAAAACAAATGGTTGAAATTTAATTCAGTCCCAAAGAAAAACAGAAAATCTTTGATCTTTAATTACTGTGCATGAAATATACCTAAGGTTTTTATTATCACAAAACGTTCATGAAGTTCACGAAATTATCAAGTTGCGTCATTTATGGTTTTTTTTGTCATCGCAGAACGTCCATAAAGTTCACGAAATTATCAAATTGTGTCATTTATGGTTTTTTTGTGTCACTACCTGTCTCCTACCACAACAATCCGTTTGACACCCATTAAGAAACCTACGATCACCACCCCCAACCCAAAAACATTTATCAAGACACCCATTTACTGCATCCGATCATGGGATGCATTGTCAGTTTGATTTTCAGGTGGGGACCAATATTTGCCAAAGTGACAAGTTCGCAAAAGATGGGCATCTCAAAGGCTTAGTATCAGTTTCAATTGCTGAGACTTGAAATTTGTAGATGAGATATGCTCTAGTGACGACACAAACAAATTAACTCTAACTACAATGAAATCACAGCATTTACAGACGGATTCCAAACAGAACCCTTGGCTTGGGTGGCTAGTTTGGGTGACTACAGTGGCTTGGGTGGCTAGGTTGGTGGGGTGTGGGAGGTGGCTGGGTGGTTGTTTGTTTTTGGTATTGGCGGGGTAAGTCGGGGGAGGGGGCTGGGAGGAGAGAGGAAGAAATCTTTTTTTCTTTATTTTTAATATTTAATTCTACTTGAAAAACAAAGAATTTTTATTTTTTACTACTAATTTTTTTTTGTCCACATGTCACTGTGTTATTGGATATAAGATCATACATCAGCAAACTAAGCTCATGGCAGGGACCCCTTGTGAGTACGAGTGTTGATCTTGACAACTGTTAGTGACAAAAAACACAAAGGATGCAACTTGATAATTCGTGACGTGATAAAAAACCCTAAACGTAAACAAATTCGGAGAGTGTGAGCATTTATGCCAGTCCCAAGTAGTGTGGTAAGTTCCTATTAATGTGACTGGCAGTGAAGTGAAGTCTGCTGTTACCAAAGTGTTAGTTCCTATTATTTCTGACCTAAACAAAGCAAGAAGTAAGGATCACTCGTGCCTACATCTCATCTTTCCTTTATGATAATTTGTTGTCACCCTCCCTCCCATATAAACTAAACAAAAAGCAGAAAATGTAAAATTGAATGGCATAGACTTTAAAGAATAGCAGGATAAAAAACGTAAGTCATTAAAGGCAGCAATCAACAGCAAAGCAAATATGGCTCATTTGATAGCAGCAAGCTACCCCAGCATTAACATATCAGGAAAACTCTGCGCAGAGATTTCATGTGGATTTACTACTACTCTTTCTAGACCAGCTAGGAGGACTAAATTGAAAATGATTCATTTTGAGGGGCAGTTTGAGAGATCAGAAAGTAATGCTAGTTGTTGTGTGGTGCATTGCTGCAGTACCAGTTCATCAAGCTCATCAGCTGCTGAGGAAGTTGGGTTTCTCAAATTCAAATCCAAATGAGACGCGCATTCAATCTCCTTTGACTGGCATGGGGTGAAATGAAATCATTAGAATTGGTCACAGACAGGCAGGCATGAAAAAATTGATCTCACAGGTTCCTTTTGATTAAGGTGCAAGGGTATGTCTTAACAAACATGCAGTGCGTATAATATTCATGGACTGAGAAATTTCATAACATAGAATATGAACAAGTTAATCTTGTGGTGAAGCATGCTGGACTGAGAAATGCTCAAGGCATATTCCATCATCAGTTCATCTTGTGTTGTGAAGCCAACATCTTTGTGAAGACGCCATTGCACTAGTGCAGGGACTACAAAGATTGCAATGGTAAAACAAGTTTTTTTTTTCTTTTTCAAATTCAAATCCAATTGACAAAGATGTCCAATTGCAATGGTATGATTGTAGATCAAAAGCTGGTAAAACAAAAGAAAGGAAACCTTGTATGACTGTAAATCAAAAGTGTCCATTTGAAACAATTTTTGCCCTGCATGTCTGGTGGGTCTCTGTGAGATATTTGAATTAAGTGCAGAGGAACATTACAATGCTTTCAGCATCAGCAATTCAACTAAGAAATATCTGCCTCATGCAAGATTGATGGCAGGAACAACAACAATGCTTCATATTTGATAATTTTTGGCAACTCCAATAGTCAATACCAACAAACACAAAACATATACAAGGACAATAATAAACTCTCCAAATCAAGCTTCAAAATCCAAATTATACAATTTGAAGTCCATAACAGAAATAGTCAAAGCAGTTGGTTTTTTATTTACTGGGCTGTGATGTGAGGAGGCTATGGTGTTACTGCACTCTCAATCTTTCCCAATCTGCCACCTCAAGTAAAGGAGTGTTTCTATAGGGTGACTTCACGTTTATTCTTGGCATTAAAATAATTTCCAGGTTCATGCTTTTGGTTTTAGGGGAGAAGAAGAATCAATTAATTCCTTCTTAATCAGCATTCTTCTTGGTCTTTCCCTTAAAATTCAAACCCACAAAACAAAAACCCTAATAAACTTTTATACTTCTTAATCAATATGATAATAACATGCGTTTTCTCTATAAAAAATATATGTATTAGCATGCATGGGCTTAGTCAAGTCGGCTAGAGCGGATATGCTCCCCACTCTACACCCGAGTTCGAATCCCCATCGCCGTAGTTTAGATTAGATTAAAGTTGAATATCGCTTGTATATAAAAAAACATGTATTCACTCCAACAACATGTATTCACATTGACTTTGTTATGACTATGAAAGAGGTTGCCATTCCTTTGTTGCAAGCCTATTTATAAGCCTAGTTCTTGGCTTCAAAATCATTTCCATGTTCGTGCTTTTGGTTTTTTGTGGAGAAGAATCAATTAATTTATTCTTAATAAGTCTTATTCTTTCCCTAAATTCAAACCCACAAAACAAAAACCAGAATCAGTTTTTTACTACCTTGTTTTTCGGTCTGATTTTTTACTTTTTAATCAATACGATAAGAACAAGTATTGTAATCCAATAATAGTTGGGAGAAAAGTTGGGTTTCCTTAAAAAATTTATGTCTCACATTCATTTTGTTATCATTGAGGTTGCCATTCATATTACAATTTCAACTTGGCCTGCTTCCGAGCAAAAGAGATGCCATTTTCATTCTCCTTTAAATTTCGTTTTCTGTTTTTGCTTTGGTTATTATATCTTCGGTTAAATTTATTTAAATCCTAGTGTGTGACCATCTTTTATACTTCTAGGTTGGAACATAATTAAATTACTCCAATAATAATTTGGTTTCCTTAAGCAAATTACGGATCACACTTATTGATTATAATTGTTCTTGTTCCTAATGAAATTGTCATTCATATGTTTCTTTTTCTTTCTCAAACAGTTTGTACTTGACATAAGTTACAACACACTCTTCACCTCAACTAAAAATGTTCATTGTTTAAGCTGCCCCTAATGTAGGAAAAAATAAATAAATAAATAAAAAACTATGGAACAAAAATAAAGGATTTATACTAAGCAGAGTACATATGATACTGAAACAAGCAGACACACCATACTATATCAGATAACATTTGTTTTCATCAAGGCCATTTGTTCGGACTAAATTTTCAAACCAGGCTGTTGTTTATTAACACAATCACCTTCTATTTCATCCTAAAATGTCCTACGTCCACCACCCTTGCAGAACAAGGCAACTCTGTTTTTTTCCTACAGGATGAAGAAATTGAGCTTTACTCAAAGTTCCCACTCTCTCTTATTTGCCACCTTCTTCTGTGCTCACATCACATGAATTGGGAATATTTTCATCATCAATGGCCTCTCAATTAAAAGAAAAGAAAGCTTGTATGATCAAAATTCAGTAATGTACAATCGACAAGGGGTCTGTTGGCATGTTTTCAAATTCAAATACATGATGAAGGCAGGCACATCATTAGAAACATCACAGGAATATTACAATGCTTTTACCATCCATCAGCAATTCAACTAAGAAAAATCTGCTTCATGCAAGATTGATGACAGGAACAACAACAACAACACTTCATATTTGAACATTTTGGCAACTCAATACAAGCAAACACAGAGTATAGAGATGTGACAGAAACAAAACAAACATAAGGACAGACAATAATAAGCTCACCAAATTAGGCATCAAAATCCAAATTACCAGAGTCCTCTCCATGGTTAGTTAGGTACTGAAAGCAGAGTCTCATTGTATTTAATCACGTCATACACTGCCCCATCCCCATCATTGACGTTAAATGGGGTACTGCAAACCGGCTCCGCTTCTCTGTGGCATTCAATCCTCACCACTATGTCCCAATCCCACCTCAGCCTGAATATAACTGTACCACCTTCAGTAACGAAACAGGCTTCATAACCGTGGAAATTCCCACCCAACGATTTAGATACATCATTCGTGTTAAATTTAAAGAGCACATTCCAAGATTCACGCACCCCATATTCTCTCATAACCCAGAATTCCATGAAATTAACACCACCACGTCTCCTAGTAATCGAAACACAGAGGCATTCTTCTCCTTCTCCTCTTGAAACTACTTGAACCCCCATCTGATTAACATCAATGTCATCGGCATCACCATCAAAAGTGGGGAATGGAACTTCCCTGAATTCCTCCTTTGCCAGATCAAAAGCAAGGATCGTTGGCTCCTCCTCACCGACTCTGGAGTAGAACCAATGCAGTGCTTCATTTGTAAGGGCCCCCAAGCTAGTGGTGGTGGGGCTTCTGAAAGAGCATGGTGGGTCGTGCCCACGGACTTGAATGCGTTTCCAAGAGTTCAATCTGGATGAGAAAATCTCCATAAACTTCTGGAAAGGTGTAGAATAAACATAAGCATCTATGAAGATTTTGTAGTCGTCAGTGGATGACACATATCCCAGGCCAGTACGGTCAAATTCAGATCTAACCTTTTCTGTATTCGCCACAGACACAAAATATGGGTCAGGCAATTCGCGTTCGAATCTGGTTGATGGGTTCCAGAGAGACAAGCTATGATTTTCATAACCATCAACATCTACAAATACCAAACCATTACAGGAGCCCAGTAGGTTGGTATAGGTGTGGAAGGTGATATTACTGAGCGAAGAATCGTTGTCTGCGAACGACGGCGTTTCCGGGTCCAAGGATCGGAGTTGATAGTTGGTGGAGATGAGGAGTCTCTGGGTGAGGGTTTTGCGATCGGAGGCTAGCTTGAAGTGGGATTGGGCAAACTGTGGGTCCTCAATTATGAGAGAATGCCACCGTTCCGAAACGGAACTGAATCGAATCAGAGGTTTTATCGGCAACCGGCACAGAATTTGGACTATAATTTCTTCAGGAAGATGGCGGTTGTGGTGGAGCTTCTTCGTCGACATTGGAACCTTGGAAACGAATAGCCCACAGACACAGCCAGTGGAAGGGTTTTGGGAAGCTGCTTTTCCGTTTTCAGAGCATTTCTCACAAGTTCACAACAAAGGCATGAGCTTGACCGCTTTTGACTTGAGATTTTCGTTCGTTTTCTTTTTCCAAATGCATAAAATGACGATGGTACATGTGGTCGTGACCGTAGATGCAGTGGTGCTGTACCTGTACGGAGAATCGCTGACGCAAACACGTGGAATTAGATTTGGCGGTTCCCAACGGGTTGGTTTTGGGTTGGCCCCGCCTTATATGAAATCGGGGATCATTGCTGATTGTATTTGGGCTTTGAAAAACAATATGCTTGGGTGTCCAGAGACTAAAACTGAGTGTCCACAGAATCACTAAACAGACAAGATATTTGTTGGCCTTTTCATTTGTTCAATTCAATCAACCGCAATTTCAACTCCTATACATAAAATTAAAAAAAAAAAAAGTCGTTTTCTTTTGTGATTTCTACAAATTATTTGTTTGGATATTTACTGCCCTGTGAAGCAATCTTGGAGGCTATAGTGTTACTGTCCTCTTAATCTTTCCCAATCTGCCACCTCAAGTAAAGGTGTGTTTCTATATGGTGACTTCACCTTTATTTTTGGCTTCAAATTCATTTGCAGGTTCATGCTTTTGGCTTTTTGGGGGGAAGAATCAATTAACTCCCTCTTAATAAGCGTTATTCATATATTTCGTATTGCTAATTGAGGTGACTCTCTCTGTATTTTTTCAATTGATTTAATAAAGTATTATCGCTTTTTTGGTCAAAATAAGCGATTATTCTTTCCCTAAATTCAAACACACGAAACAAAAACCCTAATCAGCTGTTTTACTTCTTAATCAATATGATAAGAACATATGTTTACTACAATAATAATTGGGTTTCCTTAAACAATTTATGTCACACATTGGCTTTGCTATTAATTAATGAGGTTGCCATTCATACTTTCAAGGCGTTTGAGTGTGCTTGAAATGAAGTGAAAATGTATGAGAAACATTCCACATTATCCCCCACTTGTTTAGGGATAACATATCAAAAAAAACTATCAAAGAATTCAAAATAGTTGGTCAAAGAAGTTACCAAGTATAATCCAATCCAAGTGGGTAGTTTTGCACACAAGAGCCGTCAATATGTAATCCAAACATATATACAGGATTCATTCACCGCCTTACTCGGAGGCCCCGGAAATGCCTCCCTTCGTTAAGACTTGGTTTGTGTCAATTGTCAACAAACTCTCTCTCTCTCTCTCTCTCTCTCTCTCTCTCTCTTCCCTTTTATTTCTTGGTAAAGGCAACTCACGCTTCCATCCTTAAGTGATCAGCAGCCATCCGTACTATTACTCTTGCTTTTCTTCATTTCTCTTTGTTCACTATCAATAATCCCTATATACACACACACACACACAAATATAGAGAGAGGGTCACAAGTTACAAGTAGTGTCAAATAGGCGGTGGGTTTTGAGAGAGAGAGATAATGTGCGCAGTTCAGAGGATAGTAGGTTTAGTGGTGGCGGTTATGGCGGCAATGGTGATGGGGGTGGCTTGTTCACAGTCACATGACTATGGAGATGCTTTGAACAAGAGCATATTGTTCTTTGAAGGCCAGAGGTCGGGGAAGTTACCCTCTTCTCAGAGAATGACTTGGAGGAAGGATTCTGCACTTCGTGATGGCTATGAGATTGGTGTAAGTCTCTCTTTCTCTCTTGTTTATGTGGGTTCATTCTTGAATTTTACAGATTCTTATTATTACACAAATCATTTGGAACTTATTAGGATTTTCATTATCATCAACAAGAACCAAACATAAACTTTTCAAGTCGCTTTCAGATGGTGTCATTTGGGATGGGAAAGATTTTTTTACATAGAAATCTCATAATTTAGATGTGACAACATTAGCTAATCGGATTTCTTTTTGCCTTTTCATGGGTCAGAATGGTTAAAGAATGAAACTTTGGGCAAGATTTCAATCTATTCATTTCAGTAAAACACAGAGGAGGAGGAGCTCTCAGATTTAAAAAAACAGAGGAGCTCTCAATGTTATTTTATTTAGCAAAAAGTTGAAACCGCTACTTTGTTGCTTAGGATAGAGAAAGAGCGTTCGATAAATGTGACTTACCTTTGCTTCTCATTTCTCATTTGAACCCTTTTTTAAACGAGTTTATTCTTTCTTTCTTTTAAGTACTCGCAAAACATGTGAAGCCATTTGCAATGATTGTAATCAATGGGATTTTTAGTTAGTCATTAGTGCGATTCAATTGAAGGTTATGAACAACTTAATTATGGACCAACCATTAATGTGTTTTTGTGTGACCAGGTTGATTTGGTAGGGGGCTACTACGATGCCGGCGACAACGTTAAGTTCAACTTTCCGATGGCATTCTCAACAACAATGCTGGCATGGAGCGTTTTAGAGTTTGGGAAAGGCATGAGCTCAGACTTGCCACATGCACTGGACGCCATCCGATGGGCCACTGACTACTTTCTCAAAGCCACAAGCATTCCTGGCTTTGTCTTTGTCCAAGTTGGCGACCCTTACGGCGACCACAATTGCTGGGAGAGGCCTGAGGACATGGACACCCCTAGGACACCCTTTGCCGTGAGCAAACAGTTCCCGGGCTCCGAAGTTTCAGCTGAGATAGCAGCAGCACTTGCAGCTTCTGCCATGGTGTTTAGACCAATTGATTTAAAATACTCTGCCAGGCTTCTCAAAAGAGCTAGAATGGTACTAATTAACTGACACATTATGAGATTAAATAATTATTTCGAACTACATATAGAGCTACATTATGCTCATTTCGTGCAATGGACTAGGTGTTTGATTTTGCAGATAAATACCAGGGATCCTATAATGACAGTCTTGGACCATGGGTTTGTCCATTTTATTGTGATTTCAGTGGCTATGAGGTAAAGTACACATAATATGCTCATACTGCCAATTTCTAAAACAAGATGTTTGATAGAATATGTAGTGTTTGTTATGTGATAATTTCTGCTATGCAGGACGAATTGGTTTGGGGAGCAGCCTGGTTATTTAAGGCAACCAAGCAACCTATCTACTGGAACTATGTGTTACAAAACATAAACAAGTTGGAAAGTTCTGCTACTGTGAAATATATAAACGGCGTCTCATATCTTGGTGGAAGCTTTGCAGAATTCGGATGGGATTCCAAGCACGCAGGCATCAACGTACTCGTTTCGAAGGTAAGTGTACTACTTACATTTCCTTAATTCTGATTAAGCACATTGATTTGCTTCTAATTGATAAAATCGATTCCATTGGCCTAATACGAAGATCGATTTGATCAGTTGCGTGTTTTTGTAACAGTTGATCATGTCAATGGCTGGTACTGGTTCTACCCCTTTCATTTCAAATGCAGACAAGTTCATATGCACCTTGTTGCCTGAATCTCCAACCGTATCAGTCTCCTATTCTCCAGGTAGCTACCTCTCTAATGACTGAATAATAATCACCATTAGTATGATCAGTGCGGTAATATAATGTTAATTAATTAAAATTAACAGGTGGGCTTTTATTTAAACCTGGAGGAAGCAATATGCAGCATGCAACAACTCTCTCATTTCTTCTAGTTGTTTATGCTCGTTATTTGAAACTATCCAATAGAGTTGTCCATTGTGGCAATGTTGTTGCCAGTCCTGCTAGACTTGTGAAACTTGCAAAAGGCCAGGTAAGTTATACTTCTATAACATGTTTACTTATCGGGAATGAATATCGTCAAAATTAAGTGAATACTCATTAATTAATATAAATTTGGACTGACGGGTCGATGCAGGTAGATTACATTCTAGGAAGTAACCCATTTGGCATGTCGTATATGGTGGGATATGGTAAAAAATTTCCTCAGAGAATTCACCACCGTGGGTCATCTTTACCGTCAGTTGGTCAACATCCGAAACAGATTGACTGCAAAGGTGGAACCGATTATTATAACAGCAAGAACCCAAACCTAAATTTGCTAATTGGGGCTGTTGTTGGAGGACCAGATATCGAAGACTCGTATGCTGATTTTCGAGAGGATTTTGTGCAGTCTGAGCCAACAACATACATCAATGCACCTTTAGTGGGGGTCTTGGCGTACTTCAATTCTCGTTCATCCTAGCTAGTTTTTTTTTTCCCCCGGAGTTCATCCTAGCTAGTTAGCTTGTTGATAAATTCTTCATCTCTCTTTCAATTTATCTTTTGTTTATACTTGCAATAGCAAAGTTTAAAAAAAAAAAAAGGGTAAAGGGTTGATTTTTTTCATTTTATTTGTATACAAGCGAAATTATGAATGATAAATTAAACCTAAAACTTCAAATATATATTACGGTCAAAAGTCGGAGAGGTGAGCACAATTGTAGGTACATTAAATCAATGTAAAAAAAAATGTCTTAAAATTGAGGAAAGAAATTTTAGTCAACGTTATTAAGTTATTTTAGTCAACGTTATTAAGTTTAGTGGCAAATTTTTTAGTAGAAATATTAGGGATTAAAAAAATTTCTTAAACTAGAAACCACTTCCCCCATCTTGAGGGAAATTAGCCCGGCTTTGTCCCACCCCTCTGTAAGCCACCTCCAGAAAGAACTGACCCGTATAAGGAACCCTCGCCGGAGCATACAGGGAGACGTCAGAGACAAGTGTGTGACGGTGGTAAGGGTACTCTCCTAGGAAGAACTGGAACCAGAGCAAACCCTAGAGAGAATAGATATATCGTCCTTTTAAGAATCAAACACTTTTAGGGCATGTTTACGTATCAATAATGGGTATGAGAGGAAAGGAAATGATTTTCATTCCTGACTTTTGCTGCGTTTACTTGCAATTAGGAATGAAAAAATAAGTCAACCCCATCTCAAAATCCATAATCACATCCCCTCAAAACCAGGATTAGTTTAATATAAATGATTGATTTAAGATTTTTCTGGTGCCACAGTTTTAACCCCAGATCAAACACAATTAAATTTGCCACTAACCTAATAGGAAATCCATGAAAACGAACAATCCACGGAAAAGGAAATAAACAAAATTAAATTAATATCGGAAAAGGAAAGAAAACAAATCCCTATTTGTTCTTGGAATAAACTACCAGGCACAATGATATCCATCCCAAGTTTAGGCAATTCTGGAATGTCTTAAATGTGATTAAGTCATTCCGAATAAAGTTTTATTACGTTTTGTATTTAATAATTAGTTATTGCCATAAGCTCACGAATATGGCCGCCTATAGGAACCTAGAACACGGATTCTTAAGACCTTCTTTCGGCCTTTGTTTCCTTGTTACGGTTGAGCAAAAAAATAACCCTAAGGGACATTGCATGACCACTATATAAGTATATATATGTAGTGATCTTGGACACAAGACAAAAGCATGCATAATCCTGATTAAACATATTATAATTAGTATTATCTGTCTAATTAGCAAGAGAGAATGAGGAACATAATCATGTGTAGTATCAATATTTCCCTTTTGATATTAGCAGCAGCAGGGATTTCGGTAATGGCAACAGCCGGTGCAACCGCTGCTTCTTCACGTTTTGACTACGCCGATGCCTTGTCCAAGAGCATCTTGTTCTTTGAAGGGCAGAGGTCGGGAAGATTACCACCTTCCCAACGTATGACTTGGAGGAAAAGTTCTGCCCTACGTGATGGCTTTGATGTTCATGTGAGTCACCCTCTCTCTCTCTCTCTCTCTCTCTCTCTCTCTCTCTCTCTCTCTCTCTCTCTCTCTCAATTAACATATAATTTGTCTTGGGATTTGACTTCTTCTTTCATGCACATGAACGCTGTGAGTTAGCACTTGACTAAGTTCTCAGAAATTTTTGTTTGAAATTGTAATGCCGACACAGAGTGTTACTATCCTCATGTACAATCTAACAAGTCAACCGTCCTTGTCCAAGACCGAACTTTTTCCTCCACTCTCACTTGCCGCATGGACTATAAACCCTAAGACTTGCTTAATTTTACATTACTTTTCACTTGTAACGGCCCTATCATGCATAATAATGTTCATATATTTTTTATTTTTTATAAAAGAGCGATAGTAAATGATGTCCATATCTTAAAACTGGATTTGCACTCTATTAGTGATAATTAATTAATAAAATTCATCAATTATACTAGTTTAATGTTCAAGCAAATACCATTATGAAAAACCAAATGTTACATAGACCACACTTTATAGACTGGATATTGTATAACATTGACAAGTATTTCTCCTCAGAGGGATCTGGTAGGGGGATATTACGACGCAGGTGACAATGTGAAGTTCAACTTTCCTATGGCCTTCACAACAACAATGCTGTCGTGGAGCGTTATCGAGTTCGGGCAATTAATGGGGCCGGAGCTTCAACATGCTCTGGAAGCCATAAGATGGGGGACTGATTATTTGCTTAAAGCCACCAGAGTTCCTGATTCTGTTGTTGGTGCAGTTGGTGACCCAAATGCCGATCACGGTTGTTGGCAAAGGCCTGAAGACATGGACACCCCTCGCACATCTTATGTAGTCAATAAACAAAAGCCCGGTTCAGAAGTTTCGGCCGAAATTGCAGCTGCACTTGCAGCTTCTTCCATGGTGTTTAGACACTCAGACAGGGCATACGCTGCTGTACTTCTAAGAAGAGCTATGCAGGTGTGTGTGTGTGTATATATATATTTTCTTTCTTTTCATATATTTAAGTTTTGGGTTAATGGGTTTTTCTTTGTTGGATGTTTAGGTGTTCGAATTTGCAGATAAGTACAGGGGATCTTACAATGATAGTATTGCGGCAGGAGTCTGCCCTTTCTATTGTGATTTCAACGGATACATGGTATGTTATGTGTCGCATGAGTTGATATCGAAAAATCAAGATAAAAGTTGGCTTTTTGGTAGCATCACTAACCTTAATTTCGGTTCCAAGTTTAATATATATGTTTTTTGTGTGTGTTGCAGGATGAATTGATTTGGGGAGCTTCATGGTTATACAAGGCAACTAAGGCCCCTAATTACTGGAACTACGTCAAAAACAACATAAACTATTTGGAGTCCAATAATATTGTTGTAAGAAATGTGAATGGGAACCCTGTTCCATCATCTCAAGGTGGTAGTATCTCTGAATTTGGATGGGATGCAAAGCATGCCGGTATTAACATACTTGTTTCCCAAGTAAGCCTCTCTTTTTCTAATTAACATTCTTGTACTCAACCTCAATTATGCTCCACGTAATTAAATTAAGCTTTCATTTGTTTGCAGTGGGTAATGAAAGATCCCTACAATTCTAATCCCTTCATTCCCAAAGCCGATCAATTCATATGCTCCATTTTGCCTGAATCACCTGCTCCCAAATCGGTCTCATACTCAAGAGGTAGTTATTCTTTGAACATAATATTTAAACATACGATGAATCTAGATCGCATGTTCACGCGAAAACTCATTTTTTTGTTTTTCGGTTTTAATATTAGGTGGGCTGTTGTTTAAACCTGGAGGAAGTAACTTGCAACATGCAACGTCCATATCATTTCTTCTTCTAGTTTATGGTCGCTACATGAAACTTGCCAACAAGGTTGTCGATTGTGGCAACAATGTTCATGTCACTCCAGCTAGGCTAGTGAGTTTCACCAGAGGACAGGTACATATATTCAAATATTAATTATACATTTTAATTAAATGGGTGGATTAAATTACAATGAAAACCGGTTGTTTAAATTTAATTAATAATTAATGTAAATGCAGGTTGATTATATACTAGGAAGCAACCCATTGGGCATGTCGTACATGGTGGGATTTGGGCAGAAGTTTCCTCAGAACGTACATCATCGTGGTTCCGTGTTGCCTAGCGTGGCTAAGCACCCACAGCACATCGACTGCCACGTGGGATACTCCTACTTCAACGGCCACGATCCTAACCAGAACGTGCTCACTGGCGCTATCGTGGGAGGGCCTGCTGAGGATGATACCTTCAAAGACTCTCGATTTGATGCTCCCCAATCAGAGCCGACCACGTACATCAATGCGCCTTTTGTTGGTGTATTGGCTTTCTTCAAAGCTCTACATCACTAAATTTTTTATTTTTTTTTTAAATTGTTCATGTATTTCATTTCAACCTTATTATTAGATCAAAGTGATTACTATTTAGTTGAAGGATAAGCGATTTTAGTGGAAACTTCCAAAATTGCATTAAGTGATGTGACTCCATAACACGAAGGGATATGCCTTAGTGAAAGATAAAACAAAATAAGCTAATTTATAAACCACAACATTAACTTCACGAAACACAAAACAAATAGGTTTGTGGACAAATAACATTAGACCAGCATAAATCTGAACATCAAAATAAAGCAAATCATCACTATTGTTAGATCAAAGTTTTGAGTTGTGATTCTTTGTCATTTGTTGAATATTATTGAAATCTAAATAAAGTTGTAGTACCCCTCTATTTACTCCTTTTTTTGTTGTTGCTAAATTCCTTAATCAATGTTGCTAGCACTCAAATTCATCAACTTAAGGCCAGTTTGGGATGACTGACACTTAAAATAAATAAAAAAAACAACTTCTTTGTGCTTTGAAAATAATCATCTGTAAAGTAAAGCAGCTTCATGTTAGGTAAACAATATTTTTAAAGTGGTGTTAGTAGAAAAAGCAGTGTCAAAATCGTTTGGTAAATTTTAATATAAAACTGTTGTAACTATGAATAAAGACTAAAATGAACATAATGTTGAAACTGTTATGTGCTAATCATGTGGTGGTGGTGGTGATGATAAAGGTGGAGAGGTGGAGATGGAGGAGATGAGGTACTGGTGCTAGTGGTGGTTGTGGAGGTGGAGGTGGGGCTAAAGATGGAGGTGAAGGTGGTGGCGGTGGACGTGGAGATGAAGGTGGTGGAGGTGGAGGTGGAGATAAAAGTGGTGGTGGTAGGGTATAGGTGGAGGTGGAGGTGGAGATGAAGATGGTGATGATGATGATGACGGAGGCAGATGTGATGGTGGTAATGGTAGACAATGTCATTTTAAAAAATTAATAATAGTATTATGAGAATTGAAAATTTTCATTAAAGGCTCATCTCTGCTTCTTTTGAAAGCAGCTTTGAAAAGCAACCTAGAGACTGCTTTTAAAAGCTGCTGTCAAAAGGCTATTGCTTTCAAGGATATTTTATTTTAATTTTTAGCCAAAAAAAGCAATCCCGAACCGAGTTTTAGTGTAAAATTACTGTATCCTCTAGCGAATGGTGTTTTTCTTTTTTCTTTTTATTGAATAAAGGTATGGTATTTTTCCAATGAAAGCAAGATAACGTTAAAAAATGTCTAAAGTCCTTACAAGAATGAATTGGAGTGCTATAAATGAATACATTGTCAATTAGTTTTGTTTCAATTTTGGTAAGGACAAACCCACTCATAATTTCAAAAAGGCTTTATATCACAAAACATCCAGGTTTTTGAAAATTATCAAATTGCGTCCTTCTTGTTTTTTATTTTTTGAGTCATTTGTGGTGTTCAAGGTTAATATGTGTATTCACAAATAGTTCCTGCCATCAAAAACTCTGTTAGTTTGCTTATATGACTTCTAAAAATAATTTAAAATTTCAAAGTGAAAAAACCAAAAGAAAATTTGTATTTTAAAAATTAAATTATTTAAAATATATATTATATTTTAAATACACATGACACTATATTATTGAATATGTGAGCTCCACATATATTCCACATCAACAAACTAACAAAGTTTTTGACGGAACTTGACGGCAAAGACTATTTGTGAGCGCATATCAACCTTGAGAACTACGAATGAACAAAAAAAAAAAAAAACAAAGGATGCATATGATAGTTTCGTAAACTTCATGGACGTTTTGTGATAAAAAACCTTTCAAGAATGAAAATTATTTGTAATTTTAAAAAAGAATGAAAATTAGATGTAACAAAAAGGAAATTAGAAAAATAAGAGTGGGCCCCTCATCTTTCCTAAGGTTTTAACATCGGAAGTTCAAAACCTCTCCATTTCAAGATCGAAGAAGAAGAAGATGCAGCAGAGAAGATCAGCGTCAGGGAGGCCTACTGGAACGGATGGCTCAGATTTCAACTACCGCATGGTCGTTGACTCTCGTAAGCTTCTATCATCTACACCTCTAAAATAAGATTATCTCCCCCTCTGTTTTCTTTTTTCTTTTTTTACTTTTGGTTTCTATCATTTTCTCTGCAACCAAACCGATTTCTAGGTCCCTGAACTCTTTATACTGGGTATTTAAAGTTTTTTTTTGGGCTTATCCAATTTCAGGTTACCAGAAGGTAGCTAAAGGAAAATCTCGTCTCTCCGCGCTTATTCTCACTCAGGTACTCACTGTATCTCTGAATTGAATCTGGCTCTGTAATTCCGGATGTAAAGTTTGGATTGTTTTCACTGAATTTGCATTAATTTATCTAAATGGGAATTTTCATTTAACTGGGCTACCCCCATAGCATAGGCTGGTAATAGTATTGTGCATGAATTTTTCAAGCAACTAATTATACAACTTTTTTCTTTTGTGTAAAAAAACCTAATTCGTTTATTGGGTCAAGTAGCCTCTTATTTGGATTGTGTTAGATAGGGAAAATCTGTATTTGGTGACTCACAACAGATACCTTGGAAAATTGGGTTGAATTCAAACCACACTCAAACCATTTTGAGTAAATTTTTTGTGGGTTACCTGGCAGGTGGATGGTTCAGTTATGACTAAACTTGTCTTGGTGATCTAAGTTGACATTTACATTTAAAGCCAATTGGACGAATTCTGCATTGTTAAAGGTTTTGAACAAATTATATACGACAGTAATAAGGGAACATATTTTTATGAGACGGTAGAGGTTGGCGCTATAGTATATTACAATCCAACTATCATATGTAGTTGTTGTTGACATTTCAATTTATCCATGAAGTCTAATTTTCAGTCCATCAGTTTCAAAAGGTTCCTCTTTTGATAGCATTTGCTCTCTTGCTCTGCAGGCTGTCATTCAATTGATAGGAGTCCTCGCATTTCTATTTACATCAAATGGGGAAGGTCCCAATGTGATTGCTATTTCATCTTTTGCTATTGGTTCTATTTCTTTGATCATTGGGGAGTTAGGTAAGCTGTTACTAATCTGCATTTTTCTTTCAAGTCACTTCAGTTTTTGCATCTGTAGTTAAACAACTTTTTATTGTGCCAAAGGTCGAAGGCGCAGCCGAGTGAGTTTGTTGAAAGTTTACATTGTTGCATCATCTATTGGAATACTTCTCTCCATTGCTTGTGTTGCTACAGGAAATTTAACATTAGAGGTAAGATAGTTCTTTATTACAACTGTTGATTATCATTTAGAAATTTGAATCATTTGTCCTTTCTTGTTTTTGTCGGAATTTGCTGATTGTTGTCTTGTATGAAATTACTGAGTAGGTTTTCCAAAATCCAAGTAACTGGGAAACAAAGAAGTTTGAACTTCTCGAGGCCACCCGCACTGCAATTGGTGAGTATCTGTGCTTTCTTGATGTGATGCTACTACAACCAAAGTTGGGTAAAGAGTAATATTTTTGTTTCAAATTTCACAGCGTTCCTGGTACAAATATTTACCGTCAGCACAACTGCTTCTCTCATCAGTAACATGTCTCCTCCAAAAAGGGCCTCTTAGCTGCTTCCTCTAGCCACAATCATGTCAATGATTGAATAGAAATTTCGTTTTCAATTTCTTCCTGGGTCCCAATTTTGTAATTCGAGGAAGATAGTTTGATTCCTCTCTAGTTGAAGGACTATTTTGACAGGACACACATTTACAGTGATGGTAGGCATGTAATTTGATCCATTAATACAAATTGGATGTTTGATGAAGTTGTTTCAGTATTTGACCATTTAGAGCATGTCCACCGCCGCACCAAACCTGGGCAAAAGGCCCCCTTGGCAGCCCATTCCAGCTCCAGCGCACAACAATGAGCCAGGGCAAATGGTGGGTCCCACCAGCCTGGGCAAGCCCAAAGGCTAATTCTGCCTGGGCTGTTGCCCACGGGCTGCTGACATCATGCTGATTTTCAAATTTTTTATTACTGTTGGACCCACTAGCCCACATTGCCCAATAGTTACAAGCCATGTGGCTTCTCCTGGAGCCTCCGATCAAAAAATATTGCACAATTCAACGATTGTCCAATTTTTGGCTTTAAAAAATTGAACAAAAAATCAAAAAAATTTAAAAAATATATCAAAAAATTCTGAAATTTTTTTCTATACATACCTACCAATATTATTCACTTTCCACACCAATTTAATTTCAAAATTTTGTCCGAAAATGTTATCTTGATTTTTAGGTGAGGATTTTACGATAAATATTAACACTTGGGAATTGAAAATCTTATCCGAAAAGCTTATCAAAATCAATGGTTTAAGTATAAATAAAATAAAATAAATTTAAGTGAATAGTAATTGCCTTAGACTTGCCCTAGACTTAGCCCTCATGGATGGAACCACAAATGGCAAGCCTGACACTATTCACGTGAATAGTGGCAGCCCTTGCTTGCCCTTGCCCTAGACTTACCCCTTATGGGTGGAGATGCTCTTATGAACCAAGTTTCTGGCTGAACTTTAAAAGCAAACATCAGCCACATGAACTTTAAATATTTTATTAAAGAAAAAAATTACTATTTATAATTTATGAAGTTAATTAAAACATAGCAATACTAATTATTCACTAAAGAAATAATAATTAAAACATAATTATTAATTAAAGTAATTAAATAAAGCAAAGAGATTATTTAATTAATAAAAAGAAACAATAGCTTTACTCATGAAAAAAAAAAACCCCTAGTAAAGCCGACCGGCTATACAATTTGTTTTTTAAGAAAAGTTAAAAATGGCGTATAGCCGACCGGCTATACTATTTATGAAGGAAAAAAGAGCAGCCGTATAGCGCCTAGTTGCCCACGTGTCAAAAAATGGTAGAGCCGTGCGGCTATACCATTTATAAGTAACCCCGTATAGCCGGCCGGTTGTACCCTTTTTTGGGAACCCCGTTGGCAAAATCAGTATAGCCGCCCGGCTATACTATTTTTAAAACAAATTAAAAAACCGAGTATAGCCGACCGGCTATACCAATTTTTTTTTTTTTAAAAGGGAGGGTTCCCTAGCGATTAGCCGCCTACGTGTCAAAACAAGTGTAGCCGTGCGGCTACAGTATTTATTAAAAAAAAGGTAAAACAAAAAACAATAGTACGCCCGAGCGGCTATATTACATTCTCAAAAAAAATGGAGTATAGCCGCGCGGCTATACAATTTATGGGAAAAACCGCTTAACGCATAGAGTATAGCCGGTCAGAAACATGAATAAAACCGAGTATAGCCGAAGGAACTAGTCTAGCGATTGCGCACGTGTCGAATAATTATAGCCGCCCGGCCATACTATTTTTTAACAAAAATAAAAAAACCACCTATAGCCGCCCGGCTGTCTTATTTTATATATAAAAAACAGGTAGGGCTCCCTAGCGATTAGGTGCCTACGTGTCAAAACCAGTGTAGCCGTGCGGCTATACTATTTATTAAAAAATATGAAAACAAAAAAAACCAACGTAGACCCTCGCGGCTATACTATTTTGTTAAAATTTTAAAATGGAGTCCAGCCGCCCGGCCATACTATTTATGAAGGGAAAAAAAGGCAGCTGCATTACGCCTAGTTGATCACGTGTCAACATAAGTACAGCCGTCCGGCTATACTTTTTTTTTTTTTTTTCTAAAAAAAGAAAAAAATTTAACGGGAGGGCTCCCTGGCCTTGCGGCTATACAATTTTTTTAAAAAAATTTGTAGTATAGCCCGTGATTAGGTGCCCACGTGTGAAAGTGCTTGAGTTTGATATTTAAACTTGGAATTGCATGTTCTGTTGAATCCCCTGCGAACCGAAAGGATATCAGTGATGTTGCATTTGAATTACATTCCATCAGGGATATGCTTCTTGGTTAGAAACTTTTCCTACTTTCCTACTCTACATATCAAGGAAAGAACCAGTGGCGCCTGCTGCTTAAGGCTTGGTCATCATCTTTTTTTCCTTCTGTTTTTGATGCTGTTTGTTCTTACAGTTTCTTGTGAGGCATTTCACTGTGTTTGTTCAGCATATTATTATTATTATATTCTACTTGTGTAGATGAAATTATGAGGAAATCCAGAATCCAGAATCCTCCTCCTCCTGTACACAGCAAAGTCCAAAACACATTATGTCAGGATTTGAAGAACACAGCAAACTAAAGACTAGTCAGGGAAAATAAAGGTCAACAATCCTGATTGGAATTAATATGGACCCAGCTATTCAAAATCCTTATTTGAAAACTCTATCTTCTTTTTTTTAATTTACTTAGGAAAGATGACATCAAGGAAAATATTTTGAAGCATTTTCAAATGGAACTTTTTCCATTTACCTCAACTCTTTTTATATTACTTGGTTTCGGTTTTGATGATTTGCTAGCAGTATTAGACACTACCATCCAATCAAAATTCACTTCTAATTGGGGATTTTTAATATAAATGGAGACATTAATAGACTTTTCAAGGGGCACCTACTGCAGCTGGCCCAAAATAATAGCAAATAAGGTCTGGTTCCATATAGCAAGTGATTCAGCAACTTCAAAGATAAAAAGTGCATAAGCAAAAACATGTTTAAATGCAGGAGATGGAACAAAATCAAGTGAAATGGCCTGAGGTTGCATGCACGGTGCACCCTATTAGTTAGTATTTCAGTACAAGATCATCAGACTAGGAAGGTTGATTCACTAGTGACCTGCCACATGACTGTGAAAACAGTGTAATCCTAATTCCACGCCAATCAAAAGCTCATTATCTTTCAATTTCGAACTAACGTAAGTCAGTTCCGGTACACCAAGAGGTACCCTTCCAGGATGTGGCATCCACGGGGAGGGGCCGGGGAGCTAGGCGGCGTCTGGGCGCCCGCCTAGGCTGGTCTAGGCGGCTCTAGGAAGGTCTAGGCGGGTATGGGCGGGCGTTTTGCCTTTGAGGCGTGGACGAAGGGCGGTTGAAGTGCGCAGGATCCCTGCTTGTTAGGAAGAAAGGCGGAGAGAGAGAGAGAGAGATCGAGACAGAGAGAGGAAGGAGAAGGCGACACTGGGAAGAAGAAGAAATCTGACCTAATTTTTATATTTCAAACGTATAGCCGCGCGGCTATACTATTAATTTGAAGGAAAAAAACAGAGAGTATAAAGGCGCGGCCATATTATTTTTATATATTATATTTGCAGCATGCAAATACAGAAAACTGAAAAGGAAATCAACAACTTCCTTGCTTGCTTCAGCAAACAAAATTTTGTGGCTCTTTGTGTCTATTAGGAGCTTCAAGCTCACACGAACGTTGGAGGTTGCTGCCATATTGAACTAGTGATGAGGAAGACAAAGGAACTATACGGCTATATATTCCTTATATAATAATTGTATGCCAATATTATTTTTGTATTGCCGAATTATAGATGTTAATTGAAGCACTCAAACGTACGTTGCCTTTATTATTGCAGTGAAACTCAACATTGGAACTTGGTCTTCATCAACATTCATCTAGAGCTTGATCTCTATTCTCTTCTCTCACCCTTTGACGAATTTAGGGAGCCACTTAGCAGACTCTTTGGGAATGCGCGTGAGATTGTTTTTGTAATCAATGTAGTAAAGCCCGAATCTTAAGGTATATCCATCAACCGATTCATAGTCAGCAGAGCCCAGTGGAAATATCCTTTCAAGTTCACTCCATTAATTCTTCATTGCCCTGTTCATCCAGAACAAATGCCTCAGATTATTTTCAATTCTATGTGGATCCTTCAGTGAAGCATCAAGTCCAAGTTTATTATCCTTTGGCTCAGTAATTCCATTTTCAGTAATGTAGGATTCTGATAATTTTTATTCATGAACTCCAACAGTTTCTTCACACCTTGTGAATAAATAATGTAGAGGATCGAGTTTCCTTCAGCCTGAGGACCAATAGGATCTCCATTTTTGTTTTCGATCAGCATTGAAGCTAAAGGATCGTTGCGGTTGCAGAAGCTCTGTCTTCTGCGGATTCTGAGTAAGGCTCAACATACTGTCCTACAAGACTAATTCCAATTTGTCCACCTTGTTTCTCTTGAAACTTCTCTCTGTAAAGCTCAACAACAGTGGCATGGGCTAGGAGAAGGTGATGGCTCACAATGTAAGGTTCAGTGGCTGAATTGCCGGCGCTATGCATGGAAACCCTGCTGAAATGGAACACCTTCCCGGCACAGCAATTCCAAAGTCATATCCAAATTTGGCAATGATCAACTTCTCGTTGATTGTGATCCAATTTTTGACCCTATCTCCGAATGTTCTAAAACAGATTTCTTCAAAGGGCCTAAGTACTTGTCTTCCAAACCTTGTGGTAGGTCAAAGTGCAATAAGGTCACATAGGGTGTGATCCCATTCTCGACTAAATCATCAATAAGGCTGTTGTAGTGATCAGTACAGCCGCGCGGCTGTACTGTTTGAATATAATATATTGAAAACGTATAGCCGCCCGGCTATACAACTAATTTAAGGGAAAAAAATGGAGTATAGCCGAAAGAGTATAGCCGGCCGGCTATACTCCTTCTCCATCAGTTGAGAAGGAGCCTAGTAATAGTTGCAACATGCAAAGACAGAAAACTGAAAAGGAAATCAACAACTTCCTTGCTTGCTTCAGCAAACAGAACTTTGTGGCTTTTTGTGTCAATCAGAATCTTCAAACTCACGCTAGCGCTGTTGGTGATAGCCATTGAGGGGATATTAAGGACAGACCTTCACAAAAAAAAGTATCCTAAATTCAAAATTATTCAAAAATGGCAATGGTGAACGGATCAAGAAGGTGGAGGGTCACCTTGGACTCTGCATCATCAGTCGACCACAAAGCAACTCTACATATACAAATCTGTCATTACCTATGCATAGGGAATATAATCTACAGATGAGTGAATACATATGTATTTATTTCCACACAAAAACTGTAATCTTAAATAGGTTTGAAAAATCGACCTATGCCTAGGCGCTCGGTAGGAGGACACCGCCACAATTTCACCATAATCATTAGGGGTAGGCGCCTGGGCGCGGCCTAGGCGGCTCTAGGCGGCCCTAGGCGGCTCTAGGCGGCTCTAGGCGGGTTTGGGCGGGAGTTTTGCCGTTGAGGCGTGGACGAAGGGCTGTTGAAGCGCGCAGGATCCGCTGCTTGTTAGGAAGAATGACGGAGAGAGAGAGAGATCGAGACAGAGAGGAAGGAGAAGGCGACCTGGGAGGAAGAAGATATCTGACCTAATTGTTAATATAACTAACGGGTTGGGTTTTGTAAAATGGCCTTTAACATTGTATTAAAATGGGCCTTTTTTTTTTTTTGCCGGGCTGCTATAAACGATTCATTCAACAGCAAAAGAGTAATACATGACATGAGTCTCAAAAACATCTTGGAGTCACACAAGCTCAGAAGTTCTAGCAAAAGTCAGTTCAGCTACCTTAACAGAAGAAACTATCCTCTGAAGGTGTAAGTTCATCAATTTACAACTGACTGATTACCACAAAAAAACCTCCAAAATAACAGTGTAAGACACTCTTTATGAATCCCTGAATTTGCATTTATTTAGACGCACAGCAGTCAAACAAGCTCCAAAATTCCATTTCCAGAATTGATCAGGCGCAAAGTTGACATGTTTACTCCTCTTTCTTCCCAAGGAAGACATTGGTGAGAACTGCGTTAGACTCCAATAATGCCTTGAGCAATTTCAGACCCTAAAAAATTAATGAAAAGAAAATGATCATTTTGAACAAAATAACAATTCCTCCAACCAAAACAAAAAACAAAAGAATATAATAGCAGCTCAACTGTGGAAAATTAGCTTTGATTAAAAGCCTAAATGATAATGTATGATGGTTGTATTGTCTGTTGATCGAGAGTGTAGAGTAGAAATCAAAGCATAAAAAGTGTATCTACTCTATCCTTCCCAACTTGAATCAATTAAGAAAAGAATAAAGCGTATATACATGGAGAAGTAAACGAGATTATTAAGGACCTATTTATTTGTAGACCCACTACTTTGAGAAACTGAAACGTTTTTTAATTGTCATTTGGATGAACCTTATCCAAATTATACGTCTTTTAATTGTCATTTTGGGGGAAATCCTCTTCTTTTTTGGGATAGATTATTCAATTATCTTTATGAGATAACCTAGCATGACATTTCATATTTGTATTCATGGGTTCAGGAGATGTTGCAGGATATTCATTCTCGAACCTTGGGGGTGTTAGGAAATAAGTTTGTATAATATCAATTAATATCAATACTGTTGTAATTAGGATTTACTTTCCTAGTAGGTTTCCTAGATTGGAGGACTTGTTTCCTTGTACACTAATAAGACACTCTTGTATAAATCAATTGTACCTATCAATTATTAATAAATGGATCATCATTTCAGTCTTGGGACAATTGAAACTTCCAATTTCCCATTGCAGAGGGAATGTATAAACAGACATGGAGATTACCTCTGATTCTTTTGTGTCTAGTTTATGAGATGTGGCGTCTGCAAGCACATGCTTCTCAGCCTGAGATGCCTGGACTATAGGCAGCCAACTGAGCTTGTAGCCCTGATAAACGAAAATCAAGGAAAAAAAATTGGGGAAAAGGAAGAGGAAAGATGCCAGTATAGCCGTGCGGCTATACAATATAAATATAATATCGTATAGCCGCACGGCTATACTATTTATTAAAGAAAAAAGGGCCAAAAAGGACTATACAAACTTTACATTTCCTTCGCTGCCTAGCTCGCTTCACTGAATCACGCTTCCCATCAAAGTCTTCAAGTTCAAGGCCAAAAAAAGGGTGGGAATTCCTTATTTGAGCTCTCATGGCGCCTCCCAAGAAATCAAAGAAAAGCAGAAATTGAAGAAAAACTTAAGCTTGGTTCCAGTCGAGCCTAAAGCCGCAGACTCTGACTGGTGGGATACTTTCTTCAACCGAAGGTTTTTCTTTTCAATAAGCTCAGTCTCCAATTACTCTGCTTCCTTCTTTTTAGTGGAACGCATTCAGATTACTTGCAGTTTTAACTAAATTATCTTTATGTTTTGTTTATTTTGGAAAATCTATGATGCACAGACATCTAGAACAGGTGGTGGATTTTGTTATGTAATGTTAAATTCAGTAATGATGTTCGTAATTAGAGCTCAAAACCTATAAACTGTGCTTTTGTTCAGTTAGGCTGTTGGAAAAATTGGCCTACGCGCTAGGCGGCCGCCTAGGCGGGTCTAGGCGGGTCCTTTTTTTTTTTTTTTTCTCTTGACTTTAGCTAAATTATGAACTCGCTTCAATTTCTGATGGCCACTATAAGAAAATTGGCGTTTGATTATGTGTTTTCCATCCTAAAAACACAAAGATGTGGTCGAAAAGTTATTGCTAGAGAGAGCAATAGAGATTTTAGCCTGTAAAAGTAGTATGTAATTTATAAAAGCTTTTTGTACTTTGTATTTTGGTTTTTACCTATAATGACAATTTAATGCCTGAATTTTCTGGTGGATATATATTGTCAGATAGGAAAGCTGAAGAAGGGGCTTAATCCAATGTCCTTTGGAGACCTTGTGTTTGTGTCTCCTTATCTGACAACAGCTTTCAAAACTGGAGTATAGCTCTCGCCGTAAGTAATTAACATAATTCTTTAGTTGCTGATCTTGTTTAGGCCAGTTGATAACGAGAAAGAACATGTTGTATTGCAAACTGTTCTTAATTATAACAATTAATGGATTGATGGGAACAAAGAAATGATTGCCATTGGGATGATGAACATTGCTGGTTCTTGCACTTCTTGTTACCTCACCACAGGTTAATCACTCATCGTACACATTTAATACTAATTAAATTAAGGGGTTTAATCTTAATTAGATTCATTTTATGTTGCTAATTAAGCGGAATTTTTTCATCAATTTTCAGGGCCGTTTTCCATATCAGCAGTTAAATACAACGCAGGATGCAAGACGGCAATGTCAAACGTTGTCATGGCAATTGCGGTTATGTTCACATTGTTGTTCCTCACTCCTCTATTCCATTACACTCCCCTGGTTGTGCTGTCTGCTATTATAATAGCCGCCATGCTCGGCCTCATAGACTATGAAGCCGCAATTCACCTCTAGAAGGTTGACACGTTTGACTTTGTTGTCTGCATGAGTGCCTATATCGGTGTCGTTTTTCACAGCGTTGAAATCGGCCTAGTCTTAGCGGTACGTACGACTATATGTCACACCAGTAAAAAATTATTGTGTGTGACAATAACACCATATCAACAACTTAACATCACTTCTTAGAACTAATGTTTCTTTTTTCTTGTGTGTAGGTTGCAATATCTGTTACCTCACCACAGGTTCATCACTCATCGTACACATTTAATACTAATTAAATTAAAGGTTTAATTAGATGCATTTCATGTTGCTAATTAAGCGAAAAAATTTCATCAATTTTCAGGGCCGTTTTCCAGATCAGCAGTTAACTACAATGCAGGATGCAAGACGGCAATGTCAAACGTTGTCATGGCAATTGTGGTTATGTTCACATTGTTGTTCCTCACTCCTCTGTTCCATTACACTGCCCTGG
This sequence comes from Prunus persica, assembly GCF_000346465.2. Taxonomy (NCBI): domain Eukaryota; kingdom Viridiplantae; phylum Streptophyta; class Magnoliopsida; order Rosales; family Rosaceae; genus Prunus; species Prunus persica. The sequence goes on from NC_034010.1 coordinate 27,921,000, forward strand.
TTGTGCTGTCTGCTATTATAATACCCGCCATGCTTGGCCTCATAGACTATGAAGCCGCAATTCACCTCTGGAAGGTTGACACATTTGACTTTGTTGTCTACATGAGTGCCTGTATTGGCGTCGTTTTTTGGCAGCGTTGAAATCAGCCTAGTCTTAGCGGTATGTACATATGTCACACCAGTAAAAAATTATTGTGCGACAATAACACCATATCAACAACTTAACATTACTTACTAGAACTAATATTTCTTCTTTCTTGTGTGTAGGTTGCAATATCTGTGATCAGGGTACTTTTGTTTGTGGCAAGGCCAAGGACTTTTGTTCAAGGAAACCTTCCGAATTCCATGGTTTACAGAAATGTTGAGCAGTATCCCAATGCAAGCAATGTTCATGGAATTCTCATACTTGAGATTGATGCTCCCATTTACTTTGCAAATACCAACTACTTAAGAAAAAGGTACTAATTAATTAAACCTGAACACACTCTTGCATGTTATAATCAAATTTAAAAATAATAATTTGAAAGTTGACCCAAAGTCCTACTTGTTTTCAGGATTACAAGGTGGATAAATGATGAGGAAGATAGGATCAAATCTGCAGGGGAAAGTAGCTTACAATGTGTGATATTGGATATAACTGGTAATTAAGGGAAACAAATAGTGCATATATATATATATATATAAAGAAAATTAATGTGACATTTTTTACCCCGAAATTAATTTGTTTTCTGGTTTAATTTGCAGCTGTTGGTAACATAGACACAAGTGGGATAAGCATGTTTGAAGAGGTCAAAAAGCTTGTTGACAGAAGGAGTTTCCAGGTTCAAAAATCTGCAACAGTCCCTTTCAATTTATCAAGTTTAGCTTGTACTGGCGAACCCAGGAAGCGAGGTGATGAAGAAGATGAACAAGTCAGAGTTGATTGAGAAAACATGTCAAGAATGGATTTATCTCACAGTTGCAGAGGCTGTTGCAGCATGCAACTTCAGGCTTCACTCCACTAAGCCCAACCCTGGAAAATATCAAGAACCAGCTGCATGGAACAACGTTTGATGGCTTTGACTGGCTACAATGTGAATTTATGTATCAGAAAGCAATATCCACATAAATATGAAGACTCATTTGAATTAGGGAGAAATGATTGTTGCGATGGCGGATGAGTTTTCTTCAACCTCCATCAGTACAAAATTGGCTTCCTTATTTGTTCTGGATCAACGATAAAGCTGAATGATTGTTGCGATGGCAGATGAGTTTTCTTGAGATATAATGAATGAAACCAATTGAATCAATGGACCAAAGTTTACATGATCCAAAGTAATAGAATAGAAATCCCAATCCACAAACCAAAATGAAACCCCAAAAGCTCAATGTCGCTAGAGGACCAAAGTTGAAAAGTTTGTGCGGTTTCTTTCCAAGGAAGACATTAGTAAGAGCGGTATTTGACTCCAACGATGCCTTCACCAACCTCAAACCCTACAAGAGAGAGAAACATACACGTAAGACATTTAGCACTCTAAATAGATCAACAAGCCACTGATAAAGAGTTAGAGAAATGTATAGGACAATAAACCTCTTTCATGCCAAGATCAACCTCCTTAACTTGAAGAGCATCAATCCCTTTCACATTGAACTTTTGAAGCACTGCAACACTTGATTCGGTGGTCATTGGCTTCACTTCCAAATTATCCATTATCATGTAAATGACACCACCCTTGACATAGCCTGCCTTAATATTGCTGGAGGTTGCTCCAGTAGGAGCAGATGGCGAAACATAAGACACCGGGGTGGAAATGTTACATGATCTGCACTGTGGACAAGGAATTTCATAGCTCTCAGAAATACGGTTACTGCACCTCACACAAATGTAGAACAATTTAGAAAGATTCGAATCATTGTTGGTCGGCAATGGCAATTGAAGGATGTTGGCCGCAGAAATTGTTGTTTTGGGTTTGAGCAGGGTGTCCTTAAGATTGAGTGGCAAGTATGAATTGACACTAAGACTTTCGGCACTCTGGTAAAGGTTGCCTAAGCAACCAACCATACCATCAGTTGAGAGGAGCCTAGTAACAGTTGCAACATGCAAAGACAGAAAACTGAAAAGGAAATCAACAACTTCCTTGCTTGCTTCAGCAAACAGAACTTTGTGGCTTTTTGTGTCAATCAGAAGCTTCAAACTCACGCTAGTGCTGTTGGTGGTAGCCATTGAGGGGATATTAAGGACAGAGAAGAAGGAGCATGTGCTTAAGCCTTCAAAAAAGACCTATTTATAAGCTTCACAAAAAAAGTATCCTAAATTCAAAATTATTCAAAATGGCAATGGTGAATGGATCAAGAAGGTGGAGGGTCACCTTGGAGTCTGCATCAACAGTCGACCACAAAGCAACTCTACATATACAAATCTGTCATTACCTATACATATGGAATATAAGCTACAGATGAGTGAATAAATATGCATTTATTTCCACTAGTTTGCATTCATTAACTAAACCAACAGCCAGATTTACAATTCGTTTTGTTTTGTGTTTGCTTTTTCATATTAGTTGTATTGTATCTTCAGACTTCACTAGTTTAGAGGCAAAAGACAGTGAAAAAGCCAACTAACAGGTCTATGCTCCCTTCAGCAAACAGAATTTTGTGGCTTTTTTACGTGGACTAGGAGTTTCACCTTATTTTTGGTGATTGCCATTGATGACGTCAAGAAGACTGATCCATAATTACATGGACGAGTTTATTCTTTGGAATGGATGATGAACTTCATAGATCAAGTAAGAGGAGAGAAATTTGATAGATAAAGAGAGAGAAGATAATAGATCACTAAAACATGTAATTTTGTCACACGTATGCGTGAGTATGGATTAATCTGGTGTGAAAAATAGGAGGAGCTGTAATGCAAGGCATCAAAAAGCTTTTATAAGCTTGCAAACTGCCACTTTAGAAACAAAACTACATTTGATGTGTTTGGAAATTGAAGTAAGAATTTGTGTGACGTGACAAGGGTTTGAGTTGCAAGGTGTCCGTGTTAGTTAACCATAGGTTTCATGCAAATGCTAACCACCAATATGCAAAGACAGAAGAGTGAAAAGAAAATCAACAACTTATTTGCTTGCTTGTAACTCTTTGTGCAAAGAGGACAGAGAACTGCCCAAATGGAAAAAAAACAGAGTAACTGTTATAAAAGTTGGTCTCCTGCCAACTGGTTTGAGATTTGATCATGCCGAAAAGAAACTAAGAAATGGAGGCCCAAAACATAAAATCAACAGAAAAACCAAAAGCAAAACAGTGCAAATGCCTTAGAGAATCAGTGCTTCATAAAGTCCACATTTATCCCTGCGGAGCAGTGTAGATGAGCAAGTTTACTTCAGCCGCACGATCGGTTCTCCTTGTTCATTTTTGTATCAACGACGGTGCAGAAGGATCACTGGGAAAGCAGATTGGTTTCCTCGGACTTGTTGGGTCGTTTTTACCATATCTTGCGGTATAATATTTGTTACCAATAAGATCAGAGGGCCAAAGTTGAAATAATCCAATGTAAGCCAATACAGTCAATGTCAATCCACAAACTAAAATGAACCTCCAAAAGCTCAATTTCTTTAGAGGACCAAAGTTGAAACCTTCATGCACTTTATTACCAAGGAAAACATTTTTAAGAGCGGTTTTTCACTCCAATGATGCCTTCACCAATTTCAAACCTTAAGAAGCAAAAGCAAAAACAAAATATGTAGTATCAATCAATAGACACAGATAGAGAACACTATTTATTGTAAACAAAACAAATTTTACAAAAGCGTCAACCGTCTTAAAGTTCAACGTTTTAAGCAATGTGATACTTGATACAGTAGACATAGGCTTCACTTCCAAATCATCCATTATCATGTACATAATGTCGTATCTGCTCTTAATATTGCCAGTCGTCACTCCAGTAGGTTCTGGTGGAGGAGCAACATAAAACACCTGGGTGGATATTTTGAGTGAAATGCACGTTGGACAAGTTGTTACAGGACTATCAGAAATATGGCGCTTGCAATTTGCACAGAGGTAGAACCGTTTAGGCGCATTCGAGTCATTGTTGGCTGGCAAATGAAGGATGTTAGCGCCAGAAATTGTTGTCTTGGGTTTCAGCAGGTAGTCTTTGTTAAGATTGGGTTGCATGTATGTGTCACTGAGATTTTCAAGGCTCTTGTAAAGTTTGCCTAAGCAACCAACCATGCCACCATTAGAGAGGAGGAGCCTAGTCACAGTTGCAACATGCAAGGACAGAAGAGTGAAGAGAAAATTCACAACTTCCTTGATTGCTTCAGCAAACAGAACTTTGTTGCTTTTTTGTGTCAATCAGGAGCTTCAAACTCACAGTAGCGCTGTTGGTGGTAGCCATTCAGGCAATATTGAGGACAGAGAAGAGCAGCATATGCTTAAGCGTTTAAAAAAAGACCCATTTATAGGCTTGGATGGAATGGTGAATGGATCATGAAGTAGGAGGGTCACCTTGGACCCTGCATCAGTCGACCACAAAGCCAACTCTACAGGTACAAATCTGTCATTACCTATATATAGGGAATATAGTTTACAGATGGGTGTATAAATGTGTCTTTATTACCAATATAACATTTCCATCAACTAGGCTACATTTCCAATTTCTTTTTGTCATCTCAAGGGTCGCCTTATAGTTCTGGTGAAGCAATATACTTCTTGCGGGACTATAGTTCCTCTGCAGCGTGGACAAATAGCTTAGGGTTGTCTGAGACATATCAGCAACTGGTCGCACAACAGAACTGTTCGGCGGGCCTTTGGATCATCGTTGGTCAAAATCCGAAGGACATTAGCTCCAGCAGAAAGTGTCGTAGGTTTCAGCAAGGCCTCGTCCTTGTTAGTAGCAGGTTGTAGTATGTGTCACTGAGATTTTCAATGCTCTTGTAAAGTTTGACTAAGCTTCCACCCATGTCATTTTGACTAAGCTTCCACCCATGTCATCCACGAGTTTAGTGGCAATGCCTAGAGGCAAAAGACAAGACTAAAAAGCAAATCCACAAAAGTGCTTTACCCCTTCAGCAAACAGAACTTCGTGGCCATTTTACATGTACTTAATTTTTAGTATTTCAGTACAAGATCATCATACTAGGAAGGTTGATTCACTAGTGACCTGCCACATGACTCTGAAAACAGTGTAATCCTAATTCCACGCCAACCAAAAGCTCATTATCTTTCAATTTCGAACCAACTTAAGTCGGTTCCGGTAAACCAAGAGGTACCCTTCCAGGATGTGGCATCCAGGGTTCGGCGCCAGGGAGCTAGGCGGGGTCTGGGCGCCCGCCTAGGCGGCTCTAGGAAGGTCTAGGCGGCTCTTGGAGGCCCTAGGCGGGTCTAGCCGGCCCTAGGCGGCTCTAGGCGGGTCTAGGCGTCCCTAGGCGGGTCTAGGCGGCCCTAGGCGGCTCTAGGAAGGGCTAGGCGGCTCTAGGCGGGTCTGGGCGGGCTTTTTGCCGTTGACGCGTGGACGAAGGGCGGTTGAAGTGCGCAGCATCCTCTGCTTGTTAGTAAGAAAGACGGAGAGAGAGAGAGAGAGAGAGATCGAGACAGAGAGAGGAAGGAGAAGATGACGCTGGGAAGAAGAAGATATCTGACCTAATTTTTATATTTGAAAAGTATAGCCGCGCGGCTATACTACTCGGCTATACTACTAATTTGAAGAAAAAAAACACTTAGTATAACGGCCCGGCCATACTATTTTTATATATTATATTTGAACAGTATAGCCGACTGGCTATACTATTCATTGGAATAAAAAAAATTTAATGGGATTATTGCCACTCGGCTATACTATTAATTTCAGGGAAAAAAAATTTAAAAAATGGAGTATAACCGCTCGGCTGTACTCTTTTAATATGGGTTTTCGAAAAAAGGGCAAATGCCATGGATATTGTGAAAAAAAAAGAAGCCATGTGTGTGGTGGTGGTGGTGGTGGTGGTGATTTCAACTCTCGGTAGTCGGTATAGATATGTAATTATGAAGATCAATTAATTTGATGTTGCTCGAGAATTGTCGTTCCCAAGTGATGACATCATTGCTTTTTCAAGAGAGAAGATGAAAGCAGAAGAATCTTATCTCTTTGTATTAGTTTGACGTCTAATACGTACCCAATCCAATTCATTCAGCCAATTAATATTGTAAAACAAAGGATACGTCATCCATATTCAAAAACAAACATTCCAAAAGAAGCTTCAAAATGTCAACTTGAAATGCTGCTTAAAGGAACACATTCGTCATAACTGCATGCATTTGACTGCAACGATAGCTTTCAACAATTTCAAACCCTAACAAGGAAATTAAACAAAAATGCTCTTCATCATAAATTCTTATAGAACATCAAGTGCAATATTTGAATATATAGAATGGTAATTTATCACGTTAGAAAAAATTAATAAACACAAACCTTATCCTTATCGAGAGGAACCACAATCTCTTCAAGTGAACGAACATCACTAACATCGAAGTTTTTAATCAGAGCGATACTTGAAATGGCAGGCATAGGCTTCACTTCCGTATCATCCGTTATCATGTAAGTCACAGATACCTTGTTTGGATTGTGTTAGATAGGGAAAATCTGTATTTGGTGACTTGCAACAGATACCTTGGAAAATTGGGTTGAATTCAAACCACACTCAAACCATTTTGAGTAAATTTTTTGTGGGTTACCTGGCAGGTGGATGGTTCAGTTATGACTAAACTTGTCTTGGTGATCTAAGTTAACATTTACATTTAAACCAATTGGACGAATTCTGCATTGTTAAAGGTTTTGAACAAATTATATACGGCAGCAATAAGGGAACATATTTTTATGAGACGGTAGAGGTTGGCGCTATAGTATATTACAATCGAACTATTATATGTAGTTGTTGACATTTCAATTTATTCATGAAGTCTAATTTTCAATCCATCAGTTTCAAAAGGTTCCTCTTTTGATAGCATTTGCTCTCTTGCTCTGCAGGCTGTCATTCAATTGATAGGAGTCCTACTCGCATTTCTATTTACATCAAATGGGGAAGGTCCCAATGTGATTGCTATTTCATCTGTTGCTATTGGTTCTATTTCTTTGATCACTGGGGAGTTAGGTAAGCTGTTACTAATCTGCAGTTTTCTTTCAAGTCACTTCAGTTTTTGCATCTGTAGTTATACAACTTTTTATTGTGCCAAAGGTCGAAGACGCAGCCGAGTGAGTTTGTTGAAAGTTTACATTGTTGCATCATCTATTGGAATACTTCTCTCCATTGCTTGTGTTGCTACAGGAAATTTAACATTAGAGGTAAGATAGATCTTTATTACAACTGTTGATTATCACTTAGAAATTTGAATCATTTGTCCTTTCTTGTTTTTGTCGGAATTTGCTGATTGTTGTCTTGTATGAAATTACTGAGTAGGTTTTCCAAAATCCAAGTAACTGGGAAACAAAGAAGTTCACTAAAGAAATTATAAAAAAATTACTATTTATAATTTATGAAGTTAATTAAAACATGGCAATACTAATTATTCACTAAAGAAATAATCATTAAAATATAATTGCTAATGAAAGTAATTAAATAAGGTTAACCGATTATTCAATTAATAAAAAGAAACAATAGCTTTACTCATGAAAAAAACAAAACAACCCTAGTAAAGCCAACCGGCTAGACAATTTTTTTAAAAGATTAAAATCGCGTATAGCCGTTCGGCTGTACTATAAGGAAAAAAAGTGCAGTGGCACAGCGCGGAGTTGCTCACGTGTCAAAAATGGTATAGCCGTACGGCTATACTATTTTTGGAAACATAAAATACAGCCGAGTATAGCCGTCCGGCTATACTACTCATCTAAAAAAAACAAAAGACCACGTCTGGCGATTAGGCGCCCACGTGTCAAAGTTAGTATAGCCGCCCGGCTAGACTATTTTGTAAAAATTTTAAAACCCGTGTATAGCCGCGCGGCTATACTATTTTTTTTTTTCCCTTAGCAATTAGGTGCCGCGTGTCAAAACAACCTTGGCATACAAAGAAATTTTTTTCAACCCTATCTTCTAAACAAACTGAGCATGCATTTTTTGGATCAGTCTGATCATCCCCATCCACACTAACCAACTCCTGTAGTATCCAAAATTTGTCCTTACTGCAAAGGGCAGAATCACGCTTCAACCTCGCAGCAATTGTGCCAAGAAGGTCAATCGCCCTGGTACGAGCACCTATGTCTTTAGATTTCAGCCCGGCATTCTGGAGTAACAAGACACAAAGAACCTGCAAATAAATCGACCTCAAAATGGTGACATTTTAATACAATTAAAGATATTACAGTCTACACAAGTCACACATATATTTTACCTGCAGAATAGGAGCTGAAGCGGGATATTCAGGTAAATTCAACGTTGTCAGCAGAACAGTAACAAGATTCTCCATCATTACTTTCAACTCCGAAGCTTCCTGAGTCTTCACACTAGCAAAACGTTGAAGTACACGAGTCCAAAAGTGGCAACACGCCTCTGTTGCTGCCTCATGGCCTTTAGTTGGATAATCGGCATCGAGAGAAAATTCTAAGATGAAATTACCACTTGATTCCTGCCTTCATGGTTCAGGAAGGTTAGCAGTATAGTGAACCAACTGAATGAACTAAGCAGTGATCATTTGAATCTGCCTTTGCTCTTCATCAGGTAGGTGATAGGCTCTCAAAGCTCGCTTTGAGAACAGTAACTTCCAAAGCAGCTGAATTAATTCATCTAACATAAGTCCGATGCTGAGTGTATGAATAGAATATCTGTACCACCAACAATGAAGACGCTACAAGTTTCAGAGTAAATAACATTAAAATGCATATGTGCATGAAAATATGTACAGGTAAGTGCAAACAATAGCTGCCAAGAGGATATGAATAGTGCAGATCTGTACCCCACTGAGTAAATAACATGAATGTTGTAAAGCTTGTTTTCACTAGTTGTAAGATGCAACCATCTGACAACCTTTCTATTAAAAACAAATCCTTGAGTAAACCAAGAATGGTGCACATTTTCTGAAGAATATTATTCACAGCAGCGGCGACCCTGCCAAGGCAAAGATGTGAGGAACAAGACAACACCTAAGTTTTTTTAATATAAGGATCTAGTACCAAAAAAGCCAACAACATAGGAGCAGAATATAGATAAGCACACCTGTTAAATGACGATTTATGCACTTTAACGGTCTTGATACTGTGTCGTTTCTTACTTGCTGAACCAATTTCAGCATCAGGGTCTTCATCTTCCTCAACTGTTAATATATTGAAAAATATTGTCACTCAAATCACATAAGTTGAAAACAACTACTCCTGAAAATGCAGAATGATTGAGCAAGACAATACACAGAATGGACAGAGTTGTGTATACAGAATAATATGTTAAAATACGTATGAAAAACTCAGGAACATATGACTTGGCCTATGCAAAGCATGATATGATGGATCATAAGCACACATAACATCCATTATCTGATGCCTGGAAAACTCCAGAATTCTTTCAATGATCTGATATACACAAATTAGAATTACTTACCTTTTTTATAATCATAAAAAAATAAATCACAAGATACGAAGTTACACATATAACGGATATCCACAAAAAGTAGAGAGATCCTTAGCATAAAGTGTGTACCTCTTCTTTATATAGTTGTTTTGGCATCTGGTTATGAGCCATTACTGCTAAAGCTGCATGAATGGACTCTAGTGCACAATTTATTGATGAAACCACATCTCAATTTGACTCACATATTGAAGAGAAAAGTAATAAATGAAAGTGATCATGAATACCTATTAAAATAAAAACTCCAAATATATATGTATATAGAATTGAGCGCATAAATTTTAACCACAACGAAAATACTGAATAACAAGTTTATAAATTAAACTAGTGTTATAACCACTGCCAAATGAGTGAAATTATTTCTCTAAATTTCTTCCTCCCCCTCTTTCCTGATTATTCCCATTATTACTCTGACCATTTATCACTCCCCAAAACTGTTCCCATTGCTCTCTCCAGTCTCCATTACTACCAAATGAAATTTATACATAATAAGTAGTCTCCTCCAAATGCTCAGATGCTTAATACATTCTCTATACTGAAAAACATTTTTTTTCTCCGTAATTATTTTTATCTCCCTAATATTTCTGCCCCAATATGGTGATAAATAGGAAAACATAGGGTCAGACAAACAATGATTCAGATAACATGACCATTATAAGATGAAATTTAAAACAATCAATATATTGCAAGGCACCTCAGTAACATCATTACTAGCATGGAGATTCTAAAATCAGACCCCCCAAAAAAAAATCATGGAGAAGCAAAACTAAAAATAGCACAAAATTTCAATGAAAATATAAACAAGAAGAACAGCACAAAAGCCTGAAGAAATGTAGTTTACGAAGCAAACGACCACAACAGCTATGCTATATGAAAGAAAGAATGCAGGACATAAAACAAGCTCACCTGCTCACATTCACTTATAGACAAGCCTTCAGCTCGATGTATCTGATGATCTAAAATCCTTCACAATCTAACAAAAGAATCTACAGGGACCAAATGTAGAAGCCCCTTTGCTCGAAGAGACATTATTTCATTTGCAAGCACTCTAAGATCAGAAAGAGGCATAGATAACCACTCAGCTTCTTCCCGATCATCACTGAAAATTTCAGCTCTACTCTACCGCAGAAATCCTCCACCGACTCTGGCGTCTAACTAAGATTTTGCAAAATAAGTCACTCACATGAATACTGAAAATTAAAATGTGAGATCACGCTTGAGAGGGGAGAGAGAGAGAGAGAGAGAGAGAGAGAGAGAGAGAGAGAGTTCTAAAACCCAATAACAACCTTGAATTGCACTCTGATCTGGTCCGACTGATGACATAACGACATCACTATCTTTTTTCTTGGCTTTTGGTTTTCTAGAAGACGGTGTAGATACGTCCTGCAATTTCATCTTCTAGATTAGGAAACAAGGAGGGGGGAAAATGATTATCAACTGCCAAATAGATCCACACATACATTAGGAGGAATATCATTGAGCTGATTATGGTTAGTTGCACCCATAGTATCTTTGACCATGTCTGGGTATAGCCGCGCGGCTATACTATTGTGTGAAACGTGTTAAAAAACCGATTTGCCGCGCAGCTTTTTTTTTTTTTTTTTTTTTTTTTGTTGAAAGGACCCGTATTGCGCTTAGGCGCCCACATGTCAAAATAGGTATAGCCCGGCTATACTATTTTTTAAAAAAATTTAAAAACCGAGTATCGCCGACCGGCTATACCATTTTGTTTTAAAAAGGGAGGGCTCCCTAGCGATTAGCCGCCTACGTGTCAAAACAAGTGCAGCCGTCCGGCTACAGTATTTTAAAAAAAAAAATTAAACAAAAAACAATAGTACGGCCGCACAGCTATACTATATCCTCCAAAAAACTTTTTAAAATGTAGTATAGCCGTGCGGCGATACTATTTCAGTTGTACCTGCCAAAAGAGTATAGCCACGCGGCTATACTATTGTCAGAAACATGAATAAAACCGAGTATCACAGAGATTGCAGACTTACTTCTTCAAGAAGGCAGCATCGAATCTCCCGAACAATACATCATTAAGGCTCAAAGAGTGGAGGAGTGCTTGAGTTTGATATTTAAACTTGGAATTGCATGTTCTGCTGAATCCCCCGCGAACCGAAAGGATATCAGTGATGTTGCATGTGAATTACATTCCATCAGGGATATGCTTCTTGGTTAGAAACTTTTCCTACTTTCCTACTCTACATATCAAGGAAAGAATCAGTGGCGCCTGCTGCTCAAGGCTTGGTCATCACTTTTTTTTCTTCTGTTTTTTATGCTGTTTGTTCTTACAGTTTCTTGTGAGGAATTTCACTGTGTTTGTTCAGCATATTATTATTATATTCTACTTGTGTAGATGAAATTATGAGGAAATCCAGAATCCTTGCAACCATGTGAGAGCTGAGCTGCCTATTGGCCAAGTTGATGAACCCGACTTGTGTTAGTTTGGACCACATTTCAATTCATGAAAATAACATTATGATTGGCAGCCAATAGTGGTTTTTTCATGTCGATCCTAATCTTCGTAAATTATTGGGATTTTGTTTTCTTGCAATCAAGGTTTTTGATGATATCATCTTGGCACAATGTAGGTATTCTTGTTCCCTATCTTTTCACCATGATGGAAAATGTGCTCTTTCTAGCAAATAAGAAAACCGAGAGTTGGGGACCTTGACCACACCCATCCTCAATTTTTTATAAACAACTAAGTAGCATGTCACCATCTCATATAAGTTCTTTGGTTTCACACCATCTTCTCTCTCTTTCACTCCTTAGTTACCAGTTACCTGTTGGGTTCTTATAATGTAACTAGATTTTATTTCTTATAGCCTTAGGTGGTGATCAAAGTCAAGAATGGGAGCTGGCCTAATGCGTTTTGTTTAGAGGTGTTTACTTTGACGTACGTTTCAGCGCACGGATTTAATTGGTACCAGCCTAGTGGGGCTGTTCTACTTCCACTCAGCTTCTGGTGAAGCACTGACTTTGCTGTCTTAGCTGCCCAGAAACTTCTCCCACCCACAACAGTTGTGACCAATTGGAAAACAAGTCCACTGTGATCCTCATTTTCTTGGGACTTTTTTCTCATATAATAATATTTTACTAATTTTCCACAACCATTAGCTGTGATGTAGCTTCTTCCATTCCTGTCGTAATAAATTAATTTGCCATGTCTCAAATGGAACTTAGCAATTTCACAACCCAATTCTTCTTCTTCTTCTTCTTCTTCTCTCTCTCTCTCTCTCTCTCTCTCTCTCTCTCTCTCTCTCTCTCTCTCTCTCTCTCTCTTGTTAATCACCCAAATCAAAATGGTTGTTAAATTGATCTTAGCACACTCACTATTTACTGCAATGTTCATTTGTTGTTGGAGCTCCATGCATTTGAACTATCCCATAACCACAAACCGGTACAGATTGGGACTTGGAGGAAATGAGAGGATAGGCTGGCACTGCTAGCCATCATAGCTCAAATAAAGCAGGATCCTCATCAACTCTTGAGCTCCTGGAATGAATCCATCCACTTTTGTCTATGGCACGGTGTCACTTGCAGTCGTCGACAGCATCAGAGGGTCTCTATGCTAGACCTACAGTCCCAAAACTTGGCAGGATCCATATCCCCACATATAGGAAATCTGAGCTTCCTAAGGGAACTATACCTCCAAAACAACAGCTTTACTCATGAAATCCCTTCAGAAATTGGGCATTTGCATAGGTTAAAGATTTTACGTCTAGACCAAAACTTACTTAGTGGCCCTGTTCCTGCCAAAATATCCAATTGCATCAACCTCATCTTTATCCATTTTGGTGATAACAGGTTGGTGGGTAAGATTCCTTCAGAAATCTGCACCTTGTCAAAGCTTCAAAAACTTGTTTTACAATCCAATAATTTCACAGGAGAAATCCCTCCTTCCTTGGGTAACCTTTCGTCTCTCGAGATACTTGGTGCTACTTATAATAACTTGTTGGGAAGCATCCCTACCTCTCTAGGCCAGTTGAAAAAATTAACAAGGTTTGCAATGGATTCAAATAACTTGTCAGGTACTATCCCTCCTTCCTTCTATAACCTCTCTGCTCTCGTTATTTTTTCCCTAGCAATAAATCAATTTCAAGGGAGTATTCCTTCGGACTTGGCTAAAACTCTTCCTAATCTTCAAACATTTGAATTTCACACGAACCAGTTTACGGGATCAATTCCTTCATCAATATCCAATGCCACAAGTCTAGTGGCATTTGAAGTTTCAAATAACAAACTGACTGGACAGGTTCCAAATTTGGAAAGGCTTCATAACCTTGTGAATTTTAACATCCAATTTAATCATCTTGGAAGCGGTCAACATGGTGACTTGAGATTTGTCTCAGATTTGTGCAATGCCACAAGGTTAAACAATTTTGGCGGGACATTACCCGCTTCAATAGCCAACCTCTCAACCACGCTTGAAGTTCTTGTGGTTCAAAGAAACAAGCTACATGGAAGCATACCAGCTGGGATAGGGAATCTGGTCAACTTGGAATTCTTGGCTCTTGGGGAAAATTCCTTCACAGGTAGCATCCCCACAGACTTTGGGAAGCTTTCAATGGTTGAGGAAATAGATCTTCAAGTCAACCAGTTATCAGGAACCATTCCATCTTCTTTTGGAAACTTAACCAAGTTATCCGCACTGGGAATGCAAGGGAATAATCTTCAGGGAAGCATCGGGGTGCTAGGGGGTTGCCTTGGACTGCAACAAATGTATGCTTCTCAAAATAACTTTAGTGGCCCAATACCTCAACAACTTCTTGGCCTCCCTTCCTTATCAATCTATTTGGACTTGTCTAAAAACCACTTTACTGGTTCCCTTCCCATGGAGGTTGGGAAGTTGAACAATCTAGGTGCATTGGATGTTTCTGATAACTTGTTATCAGGAGAACTTCCCAATAGCCTTGGTAGTTGTATACATCTAGAAGTCCTACACTTGCAGGGTAGTGGAGATGTCTACAGCTTTGGCATTCTCTTGTTAGAGATGTTTACGGGAAGGAGACCCACTGACCACATGTTTAGTGATGGCTTGAACCTTCATAATTTTGTGAAGACGGCTTTTCCCGATCGAGTCACAGAGATTGCAGATTTACTTCTTCAAGAAGGCAGCATCGAATCTCCCGAACAAGACAGCATTAAGGCTCAAAGAGTAACTTGGAATTGCATGTTCTGTTGAATCCCCTGCGAACCGAAAGGATATCAGTGATGTTGCATCTGAATTACAAATTCATTCCATCAGGGATATGCTTCTTGGTTAGAAACTTTTCCTACTTTCCTACTCTACATATCAAGGAAAGAATCAGTGGCGCCTGCTGCTTAAGGCTTGGTCATCTTTTTTGTTTTTTCTTCTGTTTTTTATGTTGTTTGTTCTTACAGTTTCTTGTGAGGGATTTCACTGTGTTTGTTCAGCATATTATTATTATTATATTCTACTAAATTATGAGGAAATCCAGAATCCTTGCAACCATGTGAGAGCTGAGCTGCCTATTGGCCAAGTTGATGAACCCGACTTGTGTTAGTTTGGACCACATTTCAATTCATGAAAATAACATTATGATTGGCAGCCAATATAGTGGTTTTTTCATGTCGATCCTAATATTTGTAAATTATTGGGATTTTGTTTTCTTGCAATCAAAGGTTTTTGATGATATCATCTTGGCAAAAATTAGGTATTCTTGTTCCCTATCTTTTCACCATGATGGAAAATGTGCTCTTTCAATCAAATAAGACAACCGAGAGTTGGAGACCTTGACCATACCCATCCTCAATTTTTTTCATAAACAACTAAGCAGCATGTCACCATCTCATAAAAGTTTTTTGGTTTCACACCATCTTCTCCCTTTCACTCCTTAGTTACCAGTTACCTGTTGGGTTCAATCTATATATTCCATTATAAGGTACCGAGAAACTGTTACGTTATGCGCGACTAACAATAGCATTTTTCAATTCGTGCATACAAAATATATATATATATATATATATATATATGCAAAGGCAAAAACCACCTAAAATACAAGCAGATGGTTACAAGTTACTTTTTGGGTTTAATTTATATATTCGAGCTACCATACAACATATACAAAGGTCAACAAACACCATCTAAGTTTGAAAACCAATAGATTCGTAGATCAAGCATTTAAAATGTACAATTACAACAAGACCACCCTCACAACACTATTTATATGTAATACAATCTGAGTATCTAAGAACCACACATCAAAATTATAAAACAATTGCAAGCATCTTCCTCGTAATTATCTTAACAGAGCAGAGTAGATCAATTTAACCATGAACAGAGGCGTATCGGTTGATCAAAGCCAAGGCATTGCTAGTCAATTGTGCTATATTCACAATCCGGCCTCTCACAGCAGTCTTCAAATTCCCATTCATCCCATTTCCACCAAACCCCTCAGAACATGTGTTCTCATCTGTCAAAGCAGCACTAACCCAAGTTTGGACATCACTTATCATGAGCTGAAAATCATAGCTTTTGAAGTTACCCATCTCAGCTATAGAACTCTGGAGCTCGTCCACCGAGTCACTTAACTCTTCGAGGCAGTCTCTCATGGCACCAACTTCTTTAGGCTTCAAGCCATGGCTTTGGGAGAGTTTTAGCATCACGGCAGAGGTGGATTTGGCAGAGGAAAGTGTCACATTAAGGGCTGCACCAGCCATGAGCTTAGGACTTGTTTGGATTGTGCTTGCATGGCTTGAGAGAGAGGTGAGGCAGAGTTTAGGGTAGGTTGTTGCACTGCAAGATGTTTTGATGAATTCAGTGTTGGTTTTTGGTGCAAGGTCTCTGGCTGCTGAGGTTGAGGAGATTATGCAGAAACTAATGGAAAGTGCTGTGAGAAAACATGTGGCAAAATGTGTAGAAGATGAAGAAGACTCCATCTTGATATTTTTGTGTCTCTGAATATTGGAGGCAGTGGAGGGAGTGATGAGAGTAGGGAGGGAAATGTGCCAATTTATAGAACCCAAGTTCGAAAAAAACAACAAAATCCCTAAAATAAAATAATATTGATGATAATAATAAAAAATTCTAGCAGCCTCAAAATGAATATGGAAAAATCTTGTCGGGGGGGCCAAAAGCCGAGATACATCTACTCTTTAACATAATATGAAGTAGCAAGTTGGTTTCTTTGGTTTCTCAACTTGCTGCAACAAGTTGGTCGATTTGGGTCTAAAAGCAAAAGCAAATGTGAAACAAAAGAGCCTTGGTCTCCTACTCATCTAAACCTTCATAATCAAATCAATCGCACCCAAAGTTGATGGGTGAGCCAGTCGACTGCTGTGTGTATCTGTATTTTTGCAACTTGAGCGTTTTTGGTCGACATGTATAACAATAAAAATCTCTCCCCTTAAAAGAAGCACTCCAAAAGGGATTTAATGCATGCAAGAGTCCAAAGGGCCAATCAAGATCAGGTGGAGATTGATTGGAGTGGAGTGGAAGGCTCCAAACGGTACTATTTTTTATTTGAAAATATTTTTGGCTGATTATTTTTAATACTTGACACGTGTTTATAAGTATAATAATTGTTAACTTTATGGATCTATTGTTATGCATATGAACACGTTTTAAGTGTTGAGAAATGTCATGAGGATAAATCTTGAGTTAAAATTGTAAGAAAAATGCTTATTTATTTATTTATTTAAATTTTATAAGATTATAGAAAAATTTGGGCCCAGACAAAAACAAAGCTTCATCTTTGGGCCTACTCTATAACTAAGCTTCATGATTTTTATTGATGATACAGCACACGTGATGGTCCAAACAAAATAAAAATAAAAACAAAAACTTGAGTTATGCCTATCCCTTCTCAACGCGAATCTATGATGCTCATTGGCCTAATTATCAACAACAGCAAACCAAACCATGTGCAGACTGCAAACTAGAAAAGAAATGAACTTTTAAAAACAGCAATATTGCACAAGTCAAAAGATGGCATTTTATAATTTAATATAATGAACGAATTAAACTATTGAGTTCCATTTTCTCAATAAACAAACCAATTTCGATGCTTTTCACGTAACACAGTTGGAACTTGTTTGTTACATAGCCCATATAACCGGAAATTCAAACACATGCATTTCTGGTAACTTAGTTGAATGTTATCTACTAATTCACCACAAATCATGGTCATGTGAAGTGGGAATATTAAGAGGAGGCTAAGTTTTTTTGGGGGGTTACATAACTTGTTATTGTTCTCGGACAAAAAAAATACGAAGCACAATTTGTTTCATCAATAGTCTATCGTTTAGTATCTAATTATGTCTAGTTTTTTTGCGTTAGTGTAAGTTTTATGAATATAAGAGATAGTCTAAACTAAAATGGAAAGGATGGTTTCTCACATGACACTACTACTAGCCTAGATCCCGTTAATTGCAATGATTAAATTTTCTGTAGCTGGATTGGGCTAAATATTTTGTTTTGCCAACAAAAATGATTGGGAATTTGGATGAACCGTTACATTATTTTACTACACGTTTTCAAGAAATTAACGGAAAAACGTAATCCCTGTTTTCTTCCATAAATTATGGGATTTGGAAGTTAAGTTAACGGGTACATAGTGTAGCCGCCTTGATCACTCGCACGTTGAAGTGTAAGATTCTTATTCAAATGCAAATAATGCAAACATACACGTGGAAAATGACAAGTGGCTAGACACCTGTGGTTGCAGCAATGTTGAAGTTGGCAGAATCGTAGAGAATCAAGACCGTAGGCAAGTCCACATCTCTCAACAGAAACACCGCCTATCGTCCAGCAGCGTTTCACGCTACACTTACAATGCATGCGGACATGTGTTTTGCCTGCACGTTCTTGTTCGGTTTTGACTTCTGAAACGTGAATGATTCGTGTCCATATCTGTTAGGGTAGCCACATGGCACACCTTAGGCCCATGCTGCCGTATATCCTCACTTCCAGTAAACAAATTCAATACACTTTCTTTTCCGTATATCCTCACGTATTTCATCTCATTTTTTCCTTGCAATTACATTAACCTCAAATGCTTCTTTCATAGTTTTTCTTTAATATAAGTGATTTTCTATTTTAATTTTACAGGAAAGGGGATTCGAACTTGGATACATAGTGGAGAATACATCCGTTCTAGCCAATTTAACTAAATTCATGTCCACGCTTCTTTGATAGTTAAATCAATTTTAAACATTAACAATATTAAAATTGAAGCAAAGTCTCTTCAATCTATACCAATTAAGTATTCTAAGCCGGCAGAGTGAGAATGATTTAATTTTGATTTCAAAAGTGCAAAGGTGGCTATTGTTGTAAGCCTTTGAATTAAGTATGTTTTGACAAGAATTACCAATTTAGCACCCGTTTATGCACATAGGTTATTTGGTCCTTTGGGATCATTCTCCAAGATATTCTCCCTTGTTTTTGTTCATATGTTTTTATCTACATTATTAGCTCTTAAATTTTAATTATTTTTTATCTGTTGGGTCTGGCGCAAGATCCAAAACGTACACTCAAGCTAGCAAATGAACATGCGCCATATCATCTTTTGCTTATACTTTATTTTTAAAAAAATAGAGGGGCCATTATGATTTTTAATTTGGACTTATAAAATGGCTAGCTTGGACTTTATTTATCTTTTATTTTTTAATACGCTTTGAGTTTCAAAGTCACCTGAGAGTTGCCTATAAATTGGCAACTGGCATCCCATCACAAACACACACAGTTCCATAAATTCAAGAAAATAAAAAATGGGAGCTCAAAATTTCACAACCCCAACCTCAAATTCACACAATGCTCTCACATTTCTCCTCCCAATTCTCCTATTGATCTTCATGCCAAACATGCACACAACATTGGCAACTTCTTCTTCTTCTCAGACCTACAAAACCTACGTCAAAACTGCCTGCAACACAACCACATACCCACTCATTTGCTACAAATCTCTCTCCTCATACGCCTCCAAAGTCAAATCCGATCCTCAAAAGCTTTGTACCTATGCCCTCTCCGTTACCCTAAAAGCAGCAAAAAACGCCTCTTCCGTAGTTTCAAAGCTTTATAAAAATACAGGATTAACCCCATCCGAGAAAGGGGTGGTCAAGGATTGTATAGAGAATATTAAGGACTCCATTGACGAGCTCAAACAGTCGGTGAGTTCCATGAGCAATTTGGGGGTTTCGGGTTCCGACGTGCAATTACAATTGGATGATATAAAGACTTGGGTGAGCGCCGTCATCACGGATGACGCTACTTGCACGGATGGATTTGATGGTGTGAAGGTAAGCGCCGCGGTTAAGACCGCCATCAGGAACAGCATTGTGAATGCTGCTAGGTTGGCTAGCAATGCTCTTTCTCTCATAGACAGCCTCATTTACTAGTTCAACCCATACCCTTTGTATTTCCTTGTCTTTTTTTATTTTTTATTTTATTTTACTTTGGTTGATATAGAAAGTTTACAGATTTTATAATTTATGTGTGTGTTTAATGTAATTAAAAGTTGTGTGAAATGGTTTTGTGACTGTTGGAAGAGTGGTTTGTATACTACTACTACTATATGTAATGTTGTACAACAGAGGGAGTTTTGAGCAATTTGATAACAAATAAGCAAACCCCTTAGCCCCCCATGTTGATCAAAGATCCCATCTATAGTAATTGGCGATCGACAGAACTTTTATTCTATAGTTGTCTTTTAACATTTTTGTTTCCGGTGCATAAGAGCTTCCTATGCGTGTATTCTCAAAACAAATATATAAAAAATGAAGATCTTCCCATTCCCATGTGAGTTCACATTGATGCATGTATGAATTATTCCAAAACCCTGTTTATAATAATCCAACCCCGCATCTTTCAGTGTAAAATGCAAATGCTAAACTATTATTGCCCAATTTAATTATTTGCCAAACGTTCGGTGAAATTAAAAGTCAAAGACGACATGTAAGACATGCATGCAAGTTAATATTAGGGCTAGTTTGTTGGGGAGGATTAGGCTAGACTAGAGAAGTAAAGTGATTATATTTCATGTGCAATCAATACATAATATGGATATTGTTGTCTGATTTGGAGGATGAAATTGAATGATGACTATTCATAAGAGGTTGATGATTAAAACTTATCCCTTATAATCTCATCATTTTTAAGGGGATAAGTTTTAGTCATCAACCTCTTATAGATAGTCATCATTCTTCTTCCAAGTTCGGCAAGATATCCATATTATGCCTTGAATGCACATGAAATGTAGGCATTTTACCAGTTTAGTCCTTCCTATCACACAAGTGAACAATTTATTGACAGTGGCGCACGGTTTTAATTTTTTTTGTTTAATTAGATTATAATTATTTTAAATTAATGAGAGTTACACTTGAAGCATGTGTTGTCATAGAAGTAATAGTGAACTAAAGCAATGGTTAATCTTGCATAATTAGTGTTTTTTATTTCGAAAAAAGCAGCTATGCAAACGTAAGAAATGAAATGAATGTGTTGTGACTGTAAATACAGTAGTTTTATGCACAGTCGTCAGTTTTTCTTGTTGGTAAACAGTTCGTAATTGATAAAATTCCCACACGGCATCTCGGGTTTGTGATGTGAGTTTTCTCCAAGCGCAAGGGTTTATAAGTCAAATTTTAAATTGATATATTCTTGCATTAATTCAAGCATGGGAATGGGGATGATCACATGGAGAATACATGATCTAATGATTCGATATCTTTTTTAGTCCTTTCGAACTTGTTCTCTTATAATTAATTGAAATTAGAATCTCTAGAAATTTTAATTAAAATATGCTTGCATTAGGTCAGTGGCACTACCCAACCATCCATCACAATTACACAAACGTCCTTGGAAACCATGTGTTAAGGTTCAACTGACTATTTACTAATATCGATACTATCTTTAATTTAACCATCATATTCTGGCATGTATATGTGTAAGATTTTATACAAAATGTCTCGATACTATTTGTAGTGAAACTTTATATTCTTCAACACCATGAAGAGCCAAATATCATGAATCTCTTTTATATCTTGAAATATTCAAATAATATATTGTGAAAGGAAAGGTAAGTCATTATAAGTGATGGGTGCCCATGCCATTGCGATTTGCCTACGTACGTACACCATTCTAGATGGATAGATTTATATACGACCTGATTGGGGAAAGGAAAGGAACGCCTAATAAAATTCATTCTGAAATCATGAATTGAAAACTTTATTGAGGCATAAACTAAATTCCAGAGCTGCGGCTGTGGATAAGACACGATTCTTGACTTATATTTATTGAAATATATCTAAACTTTGCACCACCCATTATTTACCAATTTCTGTGTTTTTAACGTGAAGGGCATGAAAGGAACAAGATGATATGTCGTCTCGCTTTTTCTTTTTTCTTTCTTTTTGGTTAAGATATATATATCTATATCCTCTTGCTTTTTGATTCATATGTTAAAAGGAAAAGCTCAAGGATTGCATAAAGACAGAAACTTCGTTGCGGTGTCCCAAACCCAATCCCCAATCTTCAATCCCATCCATTAGATATTTGTTGGCCAAACCAAATGCATGTGAAGTCACCTTGTAGTAAATAGATTGTTGACACGTGGTCTTCTTCATCTTCATATTCAAAGCCT
Source organism: Prunus persica (assembly GCF_000346465.2). Classification (NCBI taxonomy): domain Eukaryota; kingdom Viridiplantae; phylum Streptophyta; class Magnoliopsida; order Rosales; family Rosaceae; genus Prunus; species Prunus persica. The sequence continues at coordinate 27,943,170 of NC_034010.1, forward strand.
CACTCTCTCACGTGGTCATCGTCACTACGCAACTTCCCACAAACGTCCCTCTTTGTCCGCTCCCGACAGTTTCACCTTTCACGCTCTCCAATTTTGTTTTCACACTCAACAGTGTCAACACCACTCATCCATATCTGTTTTTAGTTATTGCTTTTCATCACTAGTATTAATTCTTTATGCGCACAAACGATTCTAAATTATTGATGCTTAAAATAGATCAGTGTGAGTAGTTGATGCATTAGAATTCTGTAAAATTAAAATTTATAATTACGAACACGATGCATTAACGACTTACAGTCATACACACACAACTAAGACTCATAATTGCGCACACGATACTTCAACTTCTCACAGTTGTGCACAAGTCCTCGCATGCATTCTAGCATAATTTGGAAATAATTATAGCCAAAGTTCAACTGTTATTTTACCAAAAGAAAAATAAAGTAGTTGTACGGACATGGGGTTCCTTCATGCCTCCCTTGAAATAGTCTAAAACAGTTCAAAAGTTCCAAAATCCAGATACCAAAACAAGCAGCCTTCATAGCTTCACACATACAGACAGAGGATTCAGAACACTTAAAGCATATTTTCCATCTCTTCTATATCACATACTGACTGAACTATACATATCAAAACCAAACCACATCAAAATAGTTCTTACATAAGAAAAAACAAAACAAAAACAAAAACTCAGATTCAGAATCTGCAGCTGTCATCAGTGCTTGGAGGCAAACCTGTTGCACAAGGCCAAAGCATTGCTAGTGCACTGTGCAACATTAAGCACCTGAGCTCTGATTGAGGCCTTGATTTTGCCATCCAAGGCCTTGCCAGAGAACCCATCAAGGCAAGTATTGTCATCAGTCAAAGCAGCACTAACCCAAGTCTCCACATTGCTCATGTGCCACACGAAATCCTGGCCCTTGGATTTGCCCATGTTCTTTAGCTCCTGGACTGATTTGCTGAGCCTGTCCACGGTATCACCCATCTCCTCCAAGCAGTCCTTGACAGCTCCGTACTCCCTAGCCTTCAGCCCCTTAAATTTGGCCAACTTGGTCACAAATGTCTTGGCCTTTTGAGCCCTGGTTAGGCTCACGGACAGGGCAGCCTGGGCCAGCTGCCGAGGGCTTTGCTGGATTGAAGTGGCGTAGGAAGAGAGGGATTGGATGCAGACTTGTGGGTAGGTGGTGGCGCTGCACGAGCTCTTTATGAAATTTGTATCACTTGTTGTGGCTGTAGAGTTGGCTGTGCCAACAAAGTAGAAAATGGGAAGTAGCAGCAAAAAAAAAGAGGCTCTAGCCATTGAAGAAAAGCTTCAAACTTTGGACTGGGATTTGAGAGTGGGATTGGATTTGGGAAGGTTAAGATTTGAGAGTGAGGAGATTGTATATTTATAGAGGGTTTTATGCTGAATTTATGTACACCGTGTAACAATCCGTGTATTGGGTTTAATTTTTATTTGTTTTTAAAAATAAAAATCTTCCTTTGCGTCTTCGAAAGCGGAAAGGGTGTGATAGATAAAGGGCTGTGGTAGAAATAAATAAATAAGGGGCCACTAAAATCCTTGTCAACTAAATGAAAGCTTTGGCACATGCCACTCTGTATTTTTCAACCTTAAGTTAGTAAATCAATTACCTAACTCTTTGCCACCGACGTGACTTAATTTACATTTTATGGGCAGAAAATTGAAATCGATGAGCTTTGCTAGTAACGTGGGATCCACATATTGGGAGGCTATTGATTGGGGACAAAAACTTGGCCAGGAAATTAGTGTCCCCTCATGTGATGTGATGATGAGCAAATCTGACCACGAATCACGGATTATGAAAAAGATTATGTTGGAATTCCTTTAATTATGCAACAAGATTTAGGGAGGGAGTCGTATAAAACATAAGCTGCCGAAGTGACACTGTCTACCTGTAGCGTCACTGGTGGACTGATATATGACTTTTCCATGATCACTGCGCTTCATCTCGTCAACCAGTGCCTGTTAACTTGCAAACAATTTGGGTTCAATTTGACCTAATTCAAAGTCCTCCATGGGAAAGCAATGTGAAGGGAGGGGTCAAAACAACTAGTTGTTTATACAAGCGATGTTGAAAAATGGGAAACGATGTTGAGAAATGGGGAATCGAATCGACCAAAACGACAAAGTTTAGCTGAGGAAAAATGATGAAAGGTAGCAAAACCTTTTAAAACACTAAAAAGGAGATGTGAAACCCATAATTTAAAAACTGTCCAAAGTAATGTGAAAGGAACATGAACTGCAAGGAATGCTTTCTGTTTTTGTTTCACCTTCGAATTAAATTTCATCAACCACCAAAGAGAAAAAAAAAAAAAGGTTACCTGCCAGTTCATACTCAACAAGCTCAGTTGAAGGAAGACAAAGTCCTTTGCAGCTCTGCCCCACCCCTTCTCTCTATTATTTTTGGCTTCTGCTTCTGCTCTCAAATCCCTTACCGACATGATATTTTTCAGTCACTGGATTATCAGAAGGCCAGACACTAAGATTTACTTCATCTATTATGAACTCTATTTGTTACCATTGATATTATTATATAAAACTAGTGGTTTTGTTTCTACATGTCCATTTTGAAGCACTGCGGAGATTAAAATAAAAAAGAGAAGAGAATGCTGCTAAATAAGCAAACTCTGCTTTTGGTTGCTTCTGTCACTCCATAAGGACCCACCAAACTGCATTATTGGCAAATTATCATATCTAGTGCTGTGAAGAGGTTGAGATATGAACATAAACATTTCAAGCCTCTTCACAGCACGAGATATGACAATTTGCAGCCGACATACCCTCATCAAGGTTCTAGTTGGTTGAAAAAACTGGCATAGGTATTAATTGTACATAATATAAACGAATGATTTTTTTTTTTTTTTTTTGGGATAAGATATTTAAACTTAATATTTATATATATATATTTTGCTTGTCCTATTTCAAGGGTTAAGAAGAAACACAAAATTTGCAGCTAAATAGAAGATGTAATAAGCATATGTTTATTAATGCGGACGTAATATTCTGTAATAATCATTTGAGCTGAAACCTACGATGTCCCTATCAATAAAGCAAGCTATTGCCTTGCAAAAGAATCACTAGTGTAGTGGTTTAGAGCAATTGCTCCCCCATGCAAGGTCTTGAACGTGAGTCTTAAAATTCGTGTAGTATATATGAGTTTATTATGTTATCGTCTTTCTCAATTGAAAAAGTCCTCAAAAAACAAGCTTTATTGCCATGTTTATGAACAATTTATTGGATTAACATTGTAATTCCAGCTTTAATGAGCATGGTTATGCCAAAGAGAAGAGAATGTCTTCGATTGATCATGAACAACGAGGACCAATTGTTTGTTGGGATGTACGATTTTTTGTGAATCATTGAGCTCAATAATGCCAGGTCATAATGAAAGAGGCTGAAAATAAATAATAGTAGAAGCATCTTGTCGAAAAAGATACTCGAATGATACCTAAGGGGATTTATGATATAAATTTACCAGGTAGATTTGAATCAGCACATGTGCAATTATAGTATATTATATAGCAAATGAATTGAAATATTATTGCATGGTAGCTGGGATTTTGGGTTAACATTAACCTAATTAATCATCTGTCCTTTTACATGCACTGCTGGCTGGAGCTTGTGGACTAATGCCATGGTTTCTTCAGTTAAGAAAAATGAATTATTTTATTTTTTCTTATGTTGGAAATTTACAAGTTATACATTTTATCTACTGAACAAAATTTTTAATCACATTTCCTCTGAAGCCTTTTTGCAGATAAATTCATGTGTCTTCTCTGTCATAACGAAGGCACGAAAGAGATGAACAGGTGAGGTGGGGTTTTGCAGCCACGAGCAGCCACATTCACTTGTCTGCAGGGAGGACCCAAGGCCATTTAGGATCCATGTTGAGCCACGAAGGAAGGACCCAAGGCCAGCTAGAGCTAGGGGCAAGCCAACCAGGAGATTTTAATTTTGTGGAATTAAACCTCAACACTACAGAGATGGGACTATTAGTCCAATCCTCTCTCCACCATCATCAATCTCACTCTCTCCACATCTTCCAATCTACCCACATTGCCATAAATCTTAATTAAAAGCTCAAAATTGTATTCATTATCAGGCTCCAGCTCAAAAAGCCTTTCAGCTGCAACCTCTCCAATATCTACATTGCCATGAAGGTAGCAAGCATACAGTAATGCACCCCACACAGTTGGACCAGCCTCGAACTCCATTCCATCCACTATGATACCATAAGCTTCTCTGATTCGACCTGCCCTTCCGTAAAGATTCACCATACAAGCATAATGCTCCATAATTGGGCTAATTCTATATCTATTTTTCATGACAGAATATAACCTCTCACCATCCTTCACCAAACCTAAATGGGCACAAGTCGATAATATTGACACGAATGTGATACTGTCTGGCAAGGCACCAGAACTCTCCATCTGCTCAAAAAACAGCAAGGCTTCCGGGCTTTTAGAATGAGCTGAAATCATAGTATTCCATGTTATGACATCCCTCTCAGACATATGACAAAACAACCACCTTGCTCGATTCAACTTGCGATGATTCGAATACGCTGCAATCAAGGCATTGGCAATAGACAAGTTCCACTCAACTCCTTGCCGAATTACCCATCCATGGATTTGAATTACAATCTCCAATGATGACTCTGCAGCTCCGAGGATAGTGGATATGGCAACAGAGTCTGCCTGGTGCCCTTCATGAAGCATTTCATGAAAGATGTCCAAAGCCTGCGACAGAAGCCCATGACGCATATAACTCGTGAGCATGGTGTTCCAAGAGACGTGGTCTCGACTAGTAATCTTATCAAACACTTTCCGAGCCTTCACAATGTCACCACATTTGGCATACATGTCCACCAATGCATTCAGCACAAACCTATCATTCAATAAACCCAATCGCACTATATGGCGATGCACAGCCTCACCTATTTGAATGAACCCTATTCCCCCACAAGCTTTCAAAACACGAGGGAACGTGAACCGGTCTGGTTCAACTCCCTCTTCCTCCATTTGGAAGTATAGCGCCATAGCATCCTCATACAAACCCAGTTCTGCATACCCCGAGATAAGTGAATTCCAGGCGAAAGCAGACACGTCCCTCTTAGGCATTTCATCAAACACCTGGTGAGCCTCCTCGATATAGCCATGCGAAGCATAGAGCCGAAGAAGCTTGGACGAGATGCCTACATTTCTACGTAAAACGCTTCTTGGGATAAGACGGTGAACTCGGAGACCGTAGTCCATGGCTTGAAATTGATAGCATGTTTCTAACAGGGAAGCAAAAGTTTCGGTATCGACGTTTATGCCTTTACCAATGGCTGCTTCAAGGTCATTGACGACGGCGTCGAGGGCTTGGAGCTTGGTCTGGGAATGGGGTTTATGGCAGATAATGAGGGGGGTTGGGATTGTTTTCGGGAAAGAGAGGGAGTTGTTGCTTTGATTTTGGCTAACTTGTTTTTGCTTCTTGTTTTTCTTGCTCTTGGAAGAGCAGATGCTCAGTTTTGCGGTGTGGAAACTTAGCGGTTGTAAAGTGGTCACCATTTGTGAAAGGATTGTTGGACCAAACCAGATGATGGTCATGGAAAGAAACTGAAAACAAATTTTTATGAGTTGCTTGCTAGTATGGGAATGGGCCTATGAAAACTAGCCCAATTGCAGATCTTGAACTTGATTCAAATAAAATGATGATCTTCCTTCTTCTTCCTTTTTCATTTTTTCTGTGCATATTGAAATGAACCCTTTAGGATTTAGCTCTCTCGATAGAACAAAGTGACAATATTTTTCTACACATGGGTATATTTTACGTAATGGAATCTCAGTTGAAGATTTCATCCTTTAAATATAAGATTAGCTTTAGAATTAACAGTAATGGGATGGGCCTCATTTAGCTTGAGAATTAACAATAAAGCCCAAAGTTATGTATCTTACATCATCATTACAATGTACAAAGCAGTCTCTGCATTCATCTTCGCTTATCATCTAATTAATCAGCAGAACTCACGTAGCAATTGACCTATGCATTACACCATCAATCAAACCCAAACTCTACTCTGAATCAAAGAAAACGGTAAAAAAAAAAAACTCAAAATTAAAGATGGTTTATTGATCTCCTTTAAAATTGGATTTCGTTTCGTGGTCGAAAGGGATGTTGCTTTGCTTTGCTGCCTCAACACTCAAAGTTTATTATGACTAATACAAAATAGTTGATTGGTTATGAGCAGCAAACAACTCTACCAGACCAACCAACACCTTTGAAAATTTACAACACACGTTGAATTAATGGAGAAACGTTGCAACTCCAATTTTGTTTTTTTTGTTTTTTTTTTGTTTTTGGCAGTTTAATTGATTATGATTGGTAATAGCTTAATGACAGCAGATAAACTCATGCATTACATCACTAATTTAGGTAATGATTTCGTAAGGTTTAGAATACAAAAACAAGTTATGGTTCCCTTTTCTAGGTTTTATTATTATTATTATTACTTTCTGTTTGGTAGGTCTTCACACTCAGGGGTTCAGATTTTCTAAAGCTGCAAAAAAAAAAGTGCGGATCGTTTGGTTGTAAGTAGTTAGCAACACTGTACACATATTTCACTATCAACATTGCATTTGTATACAGTAGCATGTGATTTGCAAGGGGAAAAAAATGATTTCTCACCTATATCTATTCACAAGACCTTCGTATAGTGATTTTGGTTTGAACAGAATCGAAATTAAAGTTAAGTCAATTCTTATGAGTTAATACTTAAAATTCACTAAATAACGACATAAATGTTAATTCAATTTAAATAAAATAATTCAGTAAGACCGAGCCACTAGCCGTGAAAGTTTACAAAAATCCAACTTGTAAAATGAAAAAAAGCACAAAAATAAGATGGGCAAAACCAGAAACACAAATGAAATTTTCAATGGTGTGTGGTGACGATATGGGTGATGAAATGCCTAAGTAAGAGTGAGACGAAGATTGAAGGAAAGGTGGAGAAATTGTGGTACAATTTGAAAAAGGAAAGAGATGGAAAGGCAATTGGGCGATGCTTAGGTGTAGCTTTATGATTGGCTGCAGAATTTGCCAACTGAAATCCCCCACATGGATGAGGACAAGTTTGGAATATAATCAATCGACATCGTGCGCTCCTATATTAATATTTGGCCTCACTCTTATATCAAGCAACTGCATTCACGCGTCTGTAAAATTAATTAACCCTAAATTATTTATTCCTTTTATAATTTTATATTAGAATCCTTGGATAGGACTGAGGCGGGCATGTACTTATCACCACATCCACAATGCGACTGGAATGATACCCTTGGAAAGGGCCTTTTGCTTGGGCTATGCATGCGCCATTGGGACCAAAATTGCACAAATCAAATAATTTCTTCACTAATTTCTTATGAGAATTTATTCATATAAGAGAAAGCACCAAAGGGTTTTCTTTTCTTTTGATACTCTCAAAATTCTTATGTGGCGGTGCATGCTTATGAAAAGTTTGATAAAGGTTTCTTTAGTTTCAAACCATAAAAAAAAAAAAAGAGAAGGGGGGTTAATCTTTACTTCGTTTTTTGATTGAGGATGGCAAAAGGTAAAAAAGTAGGTTTGGTAAATGCAATATTTTTCTCAACCAAAAGCAAGGGAAGGAAGAGGAGGAACATGAAATTATGGGTATGCCCAATGCCCCATGTGTGAGACGAAAAGTTTTGGTTGGTGGTGTGAAAGGATTAGAGCTTTGCCAATTTGGTAGCCAGGTCATAAAAAAAATGAAGGCTAAATGCCATGGAAAGTGTCAATTTATATTTGGTCCAAAATTTAGTTGTGACATCCACGCAAATAAGTCAAGAGCGTGAGACTTAGGGTACACATTTTTTCTTTTTTCTTTCTTCTTCTTGATTTCCCCTAAAAGCAAGGCAGCCACTACACACAGTTAGTATATAAAGGAAGGTGAGTGGGGCTTTGGCGTAGCAAGTACTACACACTACACTTAACAGCACAAACAAAGTGATGGGAAGGCAACCTTGTTGTGACAAGCTTGGTGTGAAGAAAGGGCCATGGACTGCTGAGGAGGACAAGAAATTGGTGAATTTTCTCCTCGCACATGGCCAATGCTGTTGGCGTGCAGTCCCCAAGCTCGCCGGCCTCAGGCGCTGCGGCAAGAGCTGCCGCCTCCGGTGGACTAACTACCTCCGGCCTGACTTGAAAAGAGGCCTCCTTAATGAAGCTGAGGAGCAACTTGTCATTGACCTCCATTCCCGTCTTGGCAATAGGTTTGCTTTTGTTCTTTCTTTGCTATACTTTTCTACTGCTTTTGTCACCAACCATTCTCTAGTTTCTTCGGCTTTTAGGACCCATAAATCATATATAACATTATAATCAAATTTTTTTAGACATCACACTGATTAAAGAGCTTAAAGCTGTAACAACTTCAGCTGTGCAAAACAGCACTTGCTATGCTTATTCTAGTATAAATATCACTTCTTTTAGGTAAGCTTTTTTGTTTTGTTTTACTTGACATGTAATTAGCATAATTTGAGCTGTGATTTTGCCTCCAGGTGGTCTAAAATTGCAGCAGGATTGCCTGGAAGAACTGACAATGAGATCAAGAACCACTGGAACACACACATCAAGAAGAAGCTTATCAAGATGGGCATTGATCCAATCACCCATGAACCTCTATGCAAGCAAGCCACTCCACCAGAAATGCCTTGTAAACCAAACAATCCACCTGCAGATTTAGACATGAATCAGCAGAACGTGAATATCCCAGAACATGGAATCTCTTCTGCAGCTGAAAGTTCCTCAAGCAATGAATCCCAGCCATTGGAGCCTAACCTAAAGAGTGAAGATGACCCGTTGATGAGCTACATATTATCCGATACATTCCTGGAAGATTTGACATGGGATTTTTCAGCCTCATCAGAAGATAGCTCAGCAGCTGATAATCCGGCGGAGGATAATAGCTTAGCATGGTTCTTGGACTGCAAGGATTTTGGAGTTGAAGATTTCGAGCTCGGGTGTATCAATTAGTGACTGACACACGGTCATATATTTTCAGTACCAGAACCCACAAAAAAGTTACCAACCAAAGCGCTCTCTCTCTCTCTCTCTCTCTCTCTCTCTCTCTCTCTCTCTCTAAGAAGTACATAGCCAAACAAAGTAACCAATAAAAAAAAGAAGACGACTTTGTATGTTGGAGACTTAATCATTCTATCTGAAAAATGATGAGGCAAAGGAACGAAAAGACCAACAACTTGTTTAAGAGATCTGTTTATTCTCTTTAGCATTTTGATTGATTCCCACTAACACTATTTAGTGGAATATCTGTAATTTAAAAATGTAGACTAGTTTGGCCAGCCAGTGGCCAATGGCATCAAAATATGGGTTGGTAGGTAGGGTGTCCTTTTGCAACAAAAACTACCACACACCAATTTGATACATTTAAGCTCAGTTTTTTTTTAAATAGCTAAAAATAAGTACAACTCTGTGGATGGAAACCCTCAAATTCACGTAATTGCATATGAAGTTTTCTCTTTTGATGTCCTTATCCAATGATTTTTCTGGAGAGTGATATTTCGTTCTCATTTTCCTGTCTTTTTGGCTAATAAATAAATAAGCATAGATCATCAAACATTCTTTAGTTTTAACTATTCTGCAGATTGAATAGTGGGGTATTTTATTTTATTTGGCATTATATGATAATTAAGTAAAAAAATGAAATGTGAAATGAGACGCATCATCATCACGCACCAGAAGCTAGAGCACCATTGTTATTATGACACTTTCTTGCCTTCCAAACACGTACTTTTGGCTATTATAAACACCAAATTATTGTATATCTTCCAAAGGGAGAAGGTGTTTTAAGTGTGGACTCAAAAAGATGAAACCCTAATTTAAAACCCACATTCTTTTACATAAGAAAAAACCCAGCATCATTCCAATATCCACTATTAGATTTAGATGTGGCACTGCCGTATATTGTCTGACATATGCATATCCACAAGTTTGGCTACAATTTATAAGCAAACGGCTTCAGGCTTTCATCCCAATCTTGTTTCTAGAAGAAAATTTATTCAAAGCAAACACCGGATTCGCCGCTTATAACATAAATGGAGCTCATCATCTTTTAATTGCTGCCAAATCTCCTATATTTTGTAGAAATTTTTTACTTATGCCTTCCTAATCCAAAGTGAAAAGAACATGATTATGTTTAATCTAACTTTCCAACTTGCCTGTTGCTCATGAAGACAATAAGGTTACATTACATCCAACCATATCCAAGAGACCATGATCATATATTGCCTAAGTCTAATTTTTAACCCGCAGATTTTAAACAGCTCACTAAAATTAAAAAGGGACCAAAATTTTCTACTGAAAATATATATATACAAGAAAACTCATCGCGTAATCAAGACCAAAAGATCTCAACAAGGCCTTTTGCAGTGATAATAATCCATTTTTAGAATGGAAAATTAGTGAAACAGTCAAGTGAGATTAACTAGACCAGCTTCAGTAGCAGCCTACCTTTGCCCTTCAGGAAGAACAACTGCTATCACTGAATTGATGAGGCACTTCCTGAACTATTCATGTTGATGACTTTTCTCCAACGAACCGCATTTAAAGGGACAGTAAGCTGGGAGCACTAGGTCTAGGTCAGAGCATAGATTTGTTAAAGGCTTAAAGCAGCAATGTCTACTGTCATGGAACGGATGACTTTGAGGCATCTGGGGACTCCTTGGCGCTCTTCACTAGAAGATCATAATTGATAGAAGCTAGCTGCGACAAGTTCTGAGAACAGAAATAACACATGAATGATGCTAAATCCCTAGAGCAAGAACCACCACCATTCATTTTTCATCTAGCATCTAAAGTCCCTTCCAATGGAGAAAATATGTTCAGGTTCACAGGACTTACCTTAAATGAAAAATTACTAAATGAGTACTGCACATCAAGGGTTGGAGCACTAAATTCCGCCAAACTGCCAAATTCATCCCCCTGAATCACAGACATACAATGGTCAGGTGGCTAAAATAATAGTCCCACTAGAATGCACCAGGGTCAACAAATTTATGAATTCAAAGTATAATTCTTAACGGATTTCAAGCACACTTTGAAATCATATCTTCGGTACATCCTTGTAGTCCATATACTTCCATATCAACTTGGATGCAGTAAGAGCTATGGTCTGGCCTTTAACAGCTCTATGTGCATAGAGACTGGAAAAAAAGAAAAAAGACAAAAAGAGATCATATGTAGGAGGATGCATACATCTTCGTCTTGTATGTTGCTACATGAACCGCTGCTGCATGTTTCAGTCATTTCATCAAAATCGCTGGCGCCATTAACATGCTCATCTTCTGGATTCCATATGTACCGGCTCATGAAATAACTTGTATCATGTACATCTGTTGATGGTATGAACATTGCCTGCAGCCAATATATATGGATACTCTTGACTATCACAGATATACCAAAAATCATTTTAAAACTTGAATAAATATAACTTGAAATGACCTTCTGCCTCGCAAGTGTATCCCAGTTAATATCCTTGAAGAAAATATGTTGCTTCACCTGCCAGAAAAGACACAAAACTTAATTCTATCTTCATTCTGACTTACAAATGAATTTTCATCGGTAGTCAATAAATTACCTCCCTGGAACCTGTTGCTCCAAGTCTTTGAACTGGGTTTTCGGTCATCAATCTGACAGGAGGCCAAAGGAAATGTAAGTAAGATGAAGGCATGCTGTCTTCAAATTCTAAATGAGAGGACTTTAGATATCTTAGTCTGACAGACCTCTCTTGAAAAATAGAGGCACATTAGAAATCTACATAAGCAGTCACAATAAAATTGTAATTAATACATCCAGAAACATATCTCTTGTAATCTTTCTTACTTGTCAATCAAATCGTATGCTTCATAGCTCATCTCCTCAGGTACCTTAGGCCAGGGAATATCTCTGTTTATTATATTGTTGAAAATTTGCTGCAATAAGTAGGATCTATAAGTAACAGTGTCAAATTTTTCACCCAAGACTCTCAAATGATCTGGCATTAAAAGATGTTACAATTCCCGGTTATAAGGATCAGAAAAAATCATTCAGATGTTAAGGATGCTATAAAAGACTTGGAGCAATGTTAAGTAGAAATAAGAGCAATAGAGAAATACTGTAGTGCAGAAAATATACAACGAAATGTAAAACCAATAAATGATAAATTCAATAAATTTTTGGTGAAGAATTGAACGAACAGGCTGTAAGAACCACCAGAAAAAGAACTTAATCCTTCATGAACAGTCCAAAAAGAACCACCAGAAAAATTTTAGGAACAAAATATCATCAGAACAAACTGTTGTGCCAATGAAAATGAGGAGAAAGATTAATGCTCATAAGATATTCATGAGTTTACTGAAGAGTGTGTATAGAATTTATGCATATATATACACAAAATCCTCTCTTAAGTTCCTTAAGTAAGGACCTGTTTTTTTTATGACAGAAGATGATTACATTCAATAAAGAGGGAAAAGAAAAAAAACAAAATACGCCCAGCAGTCCAAAAACAATTTAAATTAATGCCCACCATAGTTAGACTGCATACCTGTGGATGCTCTGCATTGAACGGTGGAAGACCAACAAGCAGCTCAAAAAGAATAACGCCCACAGACCACCAATCAGCAGTTGCACTATGCCCCATGCCAAGAAGTATTTCAGGTGCCAAATAATCAGGGGTGCCAACAACTGAATGTTTCTGGCGCTGTGTCCTTTCTGATGAAGGCTGAGTTTTTGGTTCATCATCTCGAAGAAAACCAGTATCACTAACTGATGGACCTGATAAGTCATCAGTGCTGCTGATTAGACCAACCTTGGAGAGCCCAAAATCTGTCAACTGTAACATAAGGGATTAGACATTTGTGAGAAGTGACAAGTAAACACTTTATGGCAGAACCTATGCAGATGATACCCAAAAAAACAGATGCATGATATAATACCAGAATGCTTTTACTATGGCCAAACTTATCTCCAATTATATAAAAGAGGGGGGGAATTATGTAAAAGAACTAAGACCGCTAAATATTGACCTTGATGTGACCATCTTGACCAATCAACAGGTTGTCTGGCTTCAAGTCTCTATGGACAACATTTAATGAATGCAAATACTCCAAAGCAAGAACCTTTAAAAAGAAAAGAGTAAACAAAAGATTACTTGTACTGTTATACCATCTATGAGAAAAATTTTAGAGAGAGAGAAATGAAAAGGTGAATCTGGAGAGGAAAATGGAACAAAAGATACTAGTATTCCCTTACAACTTCTGCAATATATACTTTGGCCATATCTTCATCTAAGCAGCCTAGATTTCGTAGTAAAGAGTACAGATCTCCACCATTTAAGTATTCCATGACCAGATACAGGTTTTCCCTGCATGTGAACGAATAGAAAAATCGGACCTGCTCATCATCAGAAGTACGTATTAGAAATTATTTCCAAATGCAATGCATTCTTAAAGTGAACTGTACATTTTGGGGGCCCACTAACCACAAAAGGATTGCGAAGCAATATAAGGATGTTACGCTCCGCCAAAATACTTTCAACAGCATTTTTACGAATCATATCAGCCTTCTTTAATACCTTCAGAAATGTACCACCAGAATCAGTTCTGAAAACCGACTTATCTTGAAACATTTACTTGCAATTAAAAGATGGAAGCATTTTCCATGGCTGAAAACACATAGAAACAAACAGACCTTTATAGCAAATAAGTCACCAGTCGCTCTTTTTCTGGCAAGAAAAACTCGCCCAAATGCACCCCTGCTTATTGGTTTTATTATTTCAAAATCTTCAATAGATGTTCGATCCTTTGAACACGGATTGATGGGGCTGGCACGCAGACTACGAACTGCTTCATCTTCAACTGAACTTTCTTCGTCAGCCATACCATTTGATGGATCCACTTTCTCATCTTCTATCTGCCCACAAAGATGTACATATTTTTCCCTGTAAATTTCAGAATTATCATTATAATCAGAGATGCTTTTACTGGATTTTAAATAATTAACCAATCATTTGAAGAAATATGAAAAATATAATGACGACAGAAGATAAAAATGAGACAATTTTGTTAATACTCGAATCAAGAAAATCTTTTGAGGGGATTCACAATTGTACAAACCACAAGAGACATGCAGTAATAAATTATGGCTTCCACTCACTGCAATAATTTTTCTATACGCCTTCCAAAAGTCTCCACAACAAGGGCATCGACCTTCCTATCCTGGATGGCGTATTTTAGGTCTTCCAGTCGTTCAAGCATGTACTCCAATGCACTGTATTCACAATTGCTAACATTTGCGATGGAACGGGCGATATCCAGTAGCTTATGAATCTGTCAATCCATGCTCTAATCAAAATATGAACATGAAGGGAGCAGAGTGTCTATAGCAAACAAGATGAACCAAAAATGCATTCAACAAGAGTTTCAGTTGCAGAGCAATAATACGAAGTTAAAACAAAGTATACTGACTTCATCTTTGAGAGAAAAAGAAGTAACGGCAGAATTCTGGTCAGAAGGAAAATAGAAGTGGGTCACCTGCTGATAACTCTCAAGTTCTGGTATTGCTCTCCATCCACTCAACAGCATTTCAATCTGACTGGTTCTTGGTGTTAATAGTGGTGATCTTGGTGTCGAGCTTCCTGCCGACGAGGTTCTGGTGCCTTGTTCAGGTGTCAAAGAAGAACGCATGTCACATGGCATGTCAGGCAAAACATTCAGATCTTCCATGACAAAAGAATTGTCAGCATCAGGAACGCAATCAAGAATGCCTTCAGAGAAACGAGGAGACAAGTCATTTCGTTTTGGTGGTGACAAATCATCTAAATCTTCATGCATCCTTGTTGTATATACTCCTGAAACATCAAAACTTCCTCGAGTTTCAGTGCCTTTTAGTGTCCAAGATTCCATTATCCTTTCAAGAGCTTCAGCAACTCTTTCAAGTCGATCATTCACAGTTAAACCCTTCAAGTCACACCTATCAGCAATCGTACATATTCGGGAGTGCTCCTCTACATGTACAGTTGGTATTTCCACCTCACATATGCGACAGATCATCAAATTCTCGTATGAAACATTCTGCTGATCCATCCATAATCCCCAAGAGATTCTTTGTGCACTTGCAGACACCTCTGGGGGTTCAGGTCGGCATGATGGAGTATCCACATTGTCGCTACTATACTCCCCACAAGTTTTTGTGTCATCTTTGGCATGCAAACGGTCTGATTTGTCGTTTGGCGGTGTATCAGCAGCATCATGGCCTTTCTGATTCTTCTCAGCAGCAGATGGAAGTTTTTTCCAAGATGACATCCTATAGCTGCCTGTAGATTCAACGCTTTTGGCAGTGTCAACCTCCACATCATCAGCAGCACTAACTTTTTCCTGCTCATGGGACTTATTCATGTGCTTCTCATTTGCATCCTTACCACCCAGTTGGCCACTAAAGCTCTGCTGTGCACCCTCCAAAATTTGTTCAGGGTAAACACCAAGATCACTGAGCTGGTGAAGACTGAGAATGTGCTCTTCCTCATAACCACTCTCTTTTTGGAACTGCACAAGCCGTGTGCACCGAGTGAGAATAAAAAGAAGACGGGTGTGGGCTTGTTTGAGGGCCCCCATTGGTAGCTCTTGACGCCGGTCATCCAATTTCTGAACAATGGCTTCGCACTTCACCCAAAATTCACCAGGCGACATCTTTGCACACCGCCGGGCAACAACCAACAGATCCTCAAAATTCTCTTTCCATTCAGGGTGAGACTCCGAAGACTTTTCAAGTATTCCCACCAAATCACCAGCAAATGCACCTAAATCAAAGTCAACATCTTCTTTTAACCTCTCAAATCTTGCCCTGACCGCCACCATAATCTCCTAGACAATTTTACAACAGCGACACAGTTTAATGAGATCGGGCAAAGAACAAAATAAAATACTATAAGGCATAAAAATTTATAATATAAATTCAAATTTACCTCCATATGGCCAAATGCGCGAGACTTCCACACGGGAAATGGTCGAACTCCTTTAGAGTTGAGCTCATGAGAGAAACTTTTAATGTCATGTGTCCTCTTCTTTCGCCCACTCGTAACACGCAGTATTGCCTGAAAACGCGGCGACTGCATTTCCTTTGAAAAGGCTGCATGGTTACCCTACCAATATATACAATTACATACAAACCACATCATTGTCAAGCTCGTGAGCTACCTGCATTTCTCCAACCAACTACATATATATACATAAGGCAATTCATTGGCAATTTCTTTACCTCCGAGACTGGATTGAGCAGTGAAGGATTTCTGAGCGATTTTGATTGATTCCAGTGCACAGGTTTCACTATAAAGTAATTGAAAATTAGAAATTAACAAAAAATAAATTACACTCACAAATACCTGATGATCGAATTCATTATTAGACGGAAAAGAACGAATTATAATCCAATAAAATAAGAATATTAAAACGTTACCACATTAAAGTTACGTAAATACCTGGTTGTATGGGCGTAAATTTGGGTTTTGGCTTGACCGTGTACTTGACCTTATTCGATTCGTCACCGAAATTCGAAGCCGCGCAGACCGACGAAGAGAATCGAAGCGGGGACGGAGCCGATCGAGTCCGAATGTGATTGAGGCCGAGCGACGATGCCAACACGATAGGCGCATCATCTGTTTTACGTTCCGTACGAACCTGGTCCTCATACTCTTCGTCGTTGTCGTCGTCATCGTCGTCGTCATCTTCTTCTTCGAATTCTTCAAATTCTTCGTCTTCGTGGATCGTGTGTCTGGGGCTTCGTCGAATCGGGATGGGGGGGATTTTGAGGAGCTTAGCTCTGGAGGGAGAGGGTTGAGTTGGAGAGGACACGGACGACGTCGTTGCGGAGTCTAATTTGCCGTCGGGGTCGGAAATCAGGGGTGGCTTTGAAGAAGGCGGAGGAGAGCTCGACATGGGGGAGAAAACAGTTCGGGTTTAGATTTCGGATTCGGATTCGTCATGGGATTGAGAGAGAGAAGGGGGGTTGCTGGGGGAGATTATCTCGCGGGAAGAGAGAGCGTTAGAGAGTGACACGAATTTATGTGTTTTTTCGGTTGTGGGTTTGAAACGGGCTTCCCGCTAAGCATGTAATTGGCGCCGTTCCCCTGCAGACGGGACTACCGTAAGTTCAAACTTGAAGGAACAGAAACAGATGCACAATTGACAAACGAAAAGTCAATTGCACTTATTTAGCCTTATTCATCAACTGACCCAAATCACTTTTGTTTTGTGGGCCGTCGTTTGTTTGATTATTTTCTTTTGGGCCTTGAATGTAAAAGATAAAACTCTTGCAATTCCTCCTATTCTTATAAGGAATTACGATAAAACTCTTGTATTTCCTCCTATTCTTATTAGGAATTAGGAGCACTTGTATATAAATAAGGGGTTCTTTTCTTTCTATAGTCAATTGCTTTACATTCAATTCAAAGCCAGCAAAAAAATCTCGTCTGTGTTTTGAATCAATGGAATCAGGTATGTTTTCTTAAACAAAACTTCTCTAGGTTACTCGTGTTTTCCTTTCCTTAACTTTGTAAATTTGTTTGTTTGCAAGTTGTTGTCATGCTATATTTAGTATTGTAAATATGCGAGCCTTTTATATTGTATCTTGCTATTGCAAAAATTTCTAGATAATTCATGTGTCCTACTCCTATAAATTTGATGAATATTTGGTGAAATAAAACAAAAAATTATATCCTAAATTAAGGAAAATAAGGAAAAAGAGAAAAGCATGACTCTAATCTAATACTCAGTTGAGTTGAATTTTTGGCTACACATGTTATATAATCCTATCATACAATATTCGTGGGGAACCTTTCGTTTTTGTCAACTAATGAATGACACACCTGTTTTTTTTAGAACCTTTCATATAAAGAAGGGTGATAATATACTATATTCATGACCTTGTCTAAGAGAGCAATTACTCTAAACTACTACAATAATGGATCCTTTGCATGAAAGACAGGCCCTAAAACACCCTAAGCTGCCACCTTAATTAGTTTTATTTCAATCAGTTTTTAGGATGTTGTTTATTTATATATATTGTTTTATATCACTGTGTGTGTAAGGTTACATCCTTCTAGATTTGTCTTTAGATTTTTTGTTCTCCATTTGCTTCTGTAATTTGATTGTTTTTTAGTTGTAACATGCCTATCTTCTAATAAAAGAAAAACAGGAATTAATGCACCTTTTAGTTTGAAATTCTTTTTTACTGGTTTTCTTTTTTAATTTATATCTTTGTATCGTTCCATCAATTTTTACTTTCTATGTTTCAAATCATACGGTTATTTTTATAAAGCTATGGCCAAGATTTATTACACATCTGCTTCTTCTTCATCGCATCTCTAATTGATTTTTTTTTCTTTTTTATTTTTAGATTGGGAAAGTTTGCCTGAGGAGCTTTTAGATTTAGTTTTCAAGAGACTAGTGTTGCATTTAGATTCTTTACGATTCGCTGCTGTTTGCAAGTCATGGTATTGGGTATCAAAGAATAAGCAAATCAATAGTGTTCCAATGCTCTTGATTCCTGATAGAAAAAAAGATACATGGAATTTATGTGATGTGACAAATGATAAGGTCCTCAAAATGCAGTTAAAATGGATGAAGAAGCGATTTTGTGGGTCTTCAAAAGGATGGTTAATAGTTTGTGATGACAATTTTGTGGTAACCTTAATAAATCCATCATTCAGGGTTAAAGGAAGAAAAAAGAAAAAAAATTCAATTATTCGTCTACCTCCACTAAATCCTCCAGGTGAATACCACAAAGGTGCTTGTGCTAAACATTGTGAATATTTTGTCTACAAGGCGGCGATTTCCGCAGATCCAATATCAAATGCAAATGACTGCATTGTTGTGGTAATATATAACCCATGGTGTGAATTGGCTTTTATTAGACTTGGAGACAATAAATGGACATACTGCGATCGATATTGCCCAGATTGTTCCTTTTTTGAAGATATTGCTCAAATTGGAAATAAAAGTTATGTTCTTACATCCATTAAGAGACAACTTTTTATTTTTGAATATACTACTCAGCGCATCCTAAATATAAATCTGGTGGCACCTCTTTATGAAACAGAATTATACATAAAGGCATACCTTGTGGGTTCCAGTGAGGAAGAGTTATTGTTGGTTCACCGCTATGGTACTTATACACATCATTGTCGCGTGACAAATAGATTTAGAGTTTTCAAACTGGATGATGATAAGTATGAGTGGATTGAGAAAAATGACTTAGGTGATTTTGCTTTGTTTGTGGGTGATAACTCTTCAATATCTGTCGTGGCTTCAAAAATTCAAGGATGTGAGTCGAATTGCATATACTTTTACGATGATTGTGATCTAACAATAAGAGATTGTTCGTTTACAGATTTGGGGTGTTCAATGTCAAAAGTCAAAGGATTTTAAAGTCTGCGCATATTCTGACCCTGATGAAGAAGTTGAAGCAATCTCCAATTTGGTTTTTGCCATCAGTTTATCTATAAAAATTTGTCACATTTCTTCTTATCCTCAAACATTTAAAGATATTTTTCTAGGTTATGTTTTAAAGATGTAGATTCAGTATTAAATCTTTGATATTTGATACATTTTTTTATTTATGGCAACTTGGTCATGGATTTTTGTTAGTGCACTAATTGAAAACCGTAGAGAAACATACAAGGACAATTACATTATTGAAATATGTTACCCGAGCAGATATTTTTTATGTTTTATTTTTTATCGAAAGGAAATTATAACGAAATTACTAATCACCAAGTGTTACGTGACTTTTGAGTTGGATATGATTTAATTAGATGATAATGTTGATTAATCAATGTGTGGACCGGTCCCGCAGCCATTATCTTTAAAGCATATAACATTTCTTTTACTACAGTGAAAACTGTCAAAATATAAGTCTCTTTTACCGTTATTCTAAATTTGACATCCACGGCCCAACTAGTTGGATTTCTGGTCCGTCGTACGCATACTGAACATAAAAAACCTCCGCAGACCTACCTCACTACGGCGCCACCGGAAAAACAATGCTCAGCCTCCTCCCCCGGTCTTGCCCAAAGCTCCGGTTCAAACCCGGTTATATATATCGGCTATCCGGGCCCTATTACTACCCGTCGCCGGTACGCCTTCTCCACCGCCACCGGTCTCTATGGCTTCGACCACTTAAAGACCCCCAAAGGCTTTCGACGTTTCGTCGACGATGCTATCGAAAGGTCCAAACTTTGGAAATCCCAATATTCATGGCATTTTGATTTCCATCAGTCTCCCCATTTTCATTCGTATTTGTTTTTAGGTCCGGAGAGCTGGTTGCATACATTTCAGGGATGCCTTCCTCAGCGTAAATAATAAGAGCCATGGATGAGATTTCTAACAGAGTAAGGTCTCACATTTTGTCTAATTCTCTTTTTTTAAGAGTTGTTGGACTAATTCTTTGTTATACTCTCCAATTGCATAGGTCTGTTCTGTCATTGACTCCGCGGAGCTTTGTAGACAAACTCATCCTGACAGGTTATTATTCTCTGAATTTTTTGACATTTTTTTTTTTTGGGGTTGTTGGTAGTTTTCGATGTTTCGGTATTTCGTCGATTTTCACTTGATTGTGTATTAGGGAATTTGTTGAGGAGGCGATCAAAGCTTCAATAAGAGTTAATGAATATCTACATGTGAGGTGACGGTGAATCGTCTTTGCAAGTGTTATTAACTTTTTGCTCACGGTTTTGTTACGTATATAAATTGTACTGTAGTCATGAGCCATTGCCAGTATCTGATTTGAAAATTTTCATCATTGTCTTACAGTATCTGAATACAAATCATACTTTATATAATGCCGTGATTAAAGCTGAGCAAGAGGGCAACTTGCTCACCGACGAAGCTCATAGGGTCGCGCATTACCTCAGCCTTGACTTTGAGAGGAGTGGGATTCATCTTTCTGCTGGTACTTGCTCTCTTCTTGTCATTTTATGCTGCTGTAACATCAGGGATTTTGTTGCAGCTAAATAACTCCTCACTTCTGCTTTGCAGAGAAAGTAGATAGAGTGAACCGGCTGAGTATAGATATTTCCCAATTGTGCAGACAGTAAGTACACTAATTTTTTTTTATATGTTTTTTTGTTTTGGCGTTCCTCTGTGCCAATTGTTAACTGCAAGTTAGAACTTTTAGGCCTGCTACCAGGTTTAGGAAAATAAGTTATTTTCTACTGGTTTGTTTGACTAATGCTGCCACACAATTATTGTGCTTGTAAGATTTGAACCAAAGACACAGCTTAGGCCCACACTGCCCATTTCCATTAGAGCCTAGGGCCAAAAGTATCTTGTTCAAGTTTTGCAATGTTGTGGAGATATAATTTTAACTGCTTGCTGATGCTGTACCATGCTTTTCATTTTTGCTTTTAAATCAAGAGCTTGATTAATTGACTTTACTTTTGCTTCAAATGCATTTGTTTTTGGTTTAGGTTCAAAATATCGTCAATGACCCGGGTACTGTGGATATGTTCCCAGCGTCACTTATACCTCGAAATTTGCACCATCTTCTTAAGCCCATCTATCGTTCAACATCTGTAGTTTCAAAGGACTCGTGGAGGCCTGGGAGTACCATGAACGAGAAGGGGTTTCGTATAACAACAGACCGCCACACTCTATCTTGTGTTCTGGAAGGGGCACCAAATGATGAGGTAACTTGATTGTTGTTTGGTGAAACTCAACTTTCCTGTTTTCTGAATCTTTTCTGGGGTAGGGAGTTAGGGCAGTAAGTTCTAGATGCCAGAATATGGAAACTAAGTTTACACTATGGATGCACTTTCTTTGTTTTTTCTCATTTGCTTTACTTTGCAAATGAAATTGGGCTTTGTTATATTGCATGTCACGTAAATTTCTTTCTCATTTGCATTTATTGTGTTTTATGCTTGTCTTTTTGTTAATTAACTAAAATTTAGTTTCAGGTCCGGAAAATGGCATATATCAAAGGAAATTCTGTTCCTCATGCAAACCTTGGTGTTCTTGACTTATAGCTTCCCGCCATGAGCTTGCTCAGGTTTCTCTATACCTAAACTCCCAGCATATTCTAATCTCTTACTCCGCCTAGTTCTCCTTCCACCCTCCCATTCCCATACATAAATTGCACGATACTATTCTATACCTAAACTCCCAGCATATTCTAATCTCTTACTCCTCCTGGTTCTTCTTCTTCTTCTCTTTCTTCTTGATCTCATTCTTGTTGATCCTTGAAACTCCAGATGGGATACAAATATGTATCTCATGCTTGGGGTAG